>NW_004955420.1:18891409-18906109 GCF_000276665.1 Chinchilla lanigera | reverse complement strand
TGTGCTTGTGATATGTTGTAAAATGTTGTATGTCTGTTAATGTTTCCCTCCTTTTATCTTTAAAATAAAAAAAAAAATAAAAAAAAATGTAAGTCATTGGTATATATATGTAGTTCATTACCCTGCCACATGTATTATATAACTCATTTCTGAGGATTTCCTCGAAACACTTATTTTGCAAAGACAATGTGCTACTCAAAACATTTCTTGTTTCTTTACTAGTGAGGCCATTTAGCTCTCAAGCTTGATGCTTTGTGTGTGACTGCTGTTGGTCTGCTTTGTGAACCTTGTGGATGTCCTTTTATGTGTTTTTTAAATATAGACCTCTTGGCAACCAATATGGTAAATACTTTTGTTCATGTTTTAAAGATAAAAATGGTGTAATGTTAGAGGAGCGAAATGACATCTCACAGGTCATTGAAAAAGAGTAAATGAGATTTGAATGTAGAGATGCATCTCTTCCACAAAGCACTCTTGTATAAATTTTTAAAAGTTACAGTACTTCGATGTTGTGTACAACCCTGGACCAGGATGCGTGATGATAAAAGCATAGATGATGATAAAAGCATAGAATTCATTTCAAAACTTGTTTGTCTTCACTTGATGGTTTTCAAAATGTAGTAATAAACCTTGGCAACCAGTACAAGGCACCCAGCAGAATTCATGTCTTGGAGTGGATTTGAACTTTTGACTTTAATTTTAATGGTTTTTTTTTTTAACCAACCAAATTGTGTCTAATTTTTATTTTTAAAATGGCTGGAATTTATACTATATTTGAAGCAAACAAAGACTATATCAGTCAGGTTAGGTCAAGTTATGCTATGATCACAAATATCATCAACATCTTAGTAATTGTTTGTAAAAATTTTTATCTAGTGTTCATTGAAAATTTTAATGAAAATGTAAGTGTTTATTCATGGCAACTGTACTCCTTGTACTGACTCGGTATCTTAGGTTGTTTAGATATAACAGTGTCTTTGTATAGTTTCATGCTATCTATATGGCAGGGGAATAGCCGGACTAGAGATTTAAGCATCTGTAGATAAATGCTTCCACTCACATTTCAGGACTGAAGCAAGTCACACAATAATGATTAACTTTAGCAGGAGGATTAGTACAATCCGCTGTGCACTCAGAAGTAGAGGGTTTCAACATATTGGTAAACAGTTGCAGTGGTTACCCTAAGGACCTCAAAGACTTAGGACTTAAGACTATTTAGTTGGAGGTAAACATTAAGGTATTTAAGACAGAATGATGACTCCCTAAATATTTAGATCAGAGCATGTAAGTCAGTAGTAAAATATTTGCACGCTCTCTCTCACCTTTACTCCCTGGTTTTTCTACTACCTTGATAACTAAGCTTGAGAAAACCACACATAAATAATGGTATTACTTTATATTTTGCCCAGCGTTCTACATAAGCTAACTGACATTTGTGCAATACCTTCTCTGCGTTAGAAATTTACTTTTGAACCTAGGGGTGGAGAACTATTTATGCAACCTGCTACACAGGGTAGCTGTGAATCTCAGGTGAATATATATTCTGCAAATACTAAAGTTGTTAGTGTTACTTTCCTCTTCGAACTTCTACTAGCAGCATCTCTGGATGGCTTTTCACCCGAAAGGTGATTGGCTGAATTATTAGATGGTGTAGCCCTGCATTTCTAAACAATCTATAGGCTTTAAAAAAAAAAAGCAACAGACTTTCTCAAACATCCATCAAATAAATGAATGACTTGGTAAGTGTGGGCAGGTGGTATAGATCTGAGATAGAAGGTGCAGGTGCTCAGGACAAGTCAGTGATAAGAATGTGGTTCCAATGGAAAAAATAAGCCAGACTGTAGTATAAATGTGTGCCTGCTGAGGTCTGCTCTGCGATTCCCTCTAATAACAGAGTTGAGATGTGTTAATGAGCATGACACAGGGCACACAGCCATCAAGTGAATTAGTCATAGCTTGATTCTTTTATGTGCCTTGTCTAATGGCAAACATTAGCCGGCACTCACAGCAGCAGCACTCTTAGATGGAGCAGAAGGTGTAGAAGGGAATAATGAGGCTGCCTAAAAACTGTTTTACAGAGCCCTGCACCAATTCGCAACAGATAATAGAACTCAGGGCCAGACAGATAATAGAAGCGACAGCCATTTATTGCTAAGAGACTGTCTGAATATTTGTGCATAAAATAGCCTACTCCAACTACTTTAATCATATTTCCCGGGAAAGAGTGGCAAAATGGAAAGCCACGTGGCAGGCCACTGCCATTAGTGTGTTCTAAGTGAGTGTAAAGAAGAGAAATGTGTAGATACGAAGGAAAAGAATGCTCGCAGAGACTGCAGATCAGAAACAGCTTCTGGTTGCCTGAATCCAGCAAAATGGGACATCTTCTCCTTGTGACTAGGACAGGGAATTGGAAAGTGAACTCACTCCATAGTTATGTGATATTTGTGATTATTGAAAAATATCTTAGGTTATACTTTTTTATCCTAAAATAGAGGATGGTGTTCTTTCTGGATGCATGTCTGGATGCTGGCTCTTTTAAAATGTTGCACATATTTGATGGGACATGTGTTTGATAAAGGTCAGAGGATAGAACGCATTGTTTCCTATAAAGACCAACAACCATCTTTTGCCAAAGTGCCTGCCAAAGGACCCAAAAGAAAATTTATGCTTATCACAAGGTGCCTCCTAGTATACTGTGAGATTCAGAAACATTTCTCATATTTTTTCCATTCCATCTGGAAATCAAGCATTCTGTTATGGTGCCACATTTTCAGAGGGACATTAACCAGATGAAGCGCATTCACAATAAGATATACACAATATCATTGAAATATGAAACAATATCACTGAAAACTGGTTAGAAGATCTGGAGAAGAATTTCACACAGGTAGGATAGGAAGCAGGTAGGCTGACAAAATTATTATTATTATTTTGTCATTTGGGACAGGCTCTAGCTATGCAGTTCAGGCTGGGCTTGAGCTCACTTTTTAGCCCAGGCTGACCTCAAACTTGGAACAATCCTCCTGCCTCAGCCTCCTGAGTGCTGTGATTACAGGTGTGTGCCACCATGCCAGGCTCAAAATTATTAAAAGAGCTGATTATTAGTCTTTTTGTGAAAGAAGAAATATGTCTGTAGAACTTTTGAGAATACAAAAGGATAAAACAGTCCAAGTAGATTGATCTTCGTGTGATTATAAGAATTATTTGGCAGTGATTAATGTTTAGGAATTGAATGGATGGTCAAGAGGAGTAGTGAGTTCTTTGCCAGTTGATGTGTTCAAGCAAAAACCACATAAGTACTTGTCAGAGATAGCCTAAGGAAAATTTAAGCTGGAGAGTTGTCTTAATTGATTATGATGTCCACCTGAACCCAAGTGTTTGTGATCTTATTCTTATTATCAGTCTCCACAGGGTGGTTCTTAATGCATTATAATCTGAAGCCCCAGAGATGAGTAAAGCTGGAAAAAAATTGGTCCTTCAAAGCTACATTTGAAATGGGTTTTCTTAATATTCAGAAAGACTTCACTGTTAGTATTAGTATAACTATAAAAGCAAGGTTTACTGTTGAGACAAGAGGTGAGTTATGATTACCTGAGTTTTTGTACAGTCCTATGCTTTCTTTGGAGTTGATAGTTGTTTTGTTTGTTAATGTGGTTTATTTAAAGTTACCTCTAATTAATTAGTTCTCAGATTCTCTAACAGTTTTATAAAATACTCTACATTATTTCATACACTCTCAAATATGCAGTGCTACCTTGGCTCATGAACTTAATTTTTCTATGGTTTTGGAAAAGATGGCCGTGAGTGTGTGTGTGTGTGTGTGTGTGTGTGTGTGTGTATGTGTGTGAGAAAGATGCCTCTGGTCGTGTTTGTCACCTGATTCAGAGATGCAGAGTTTGGAAACAAAAACAAAATTTTGCCTAATGCTTTTGTTGTGAACCAAATTGTTTGCAAACAAAAGCATTTGAGAACCAAGTTTCCACAGTTCTAGGTCATCCATCCACTACCCATGTAATTTACCCATGTAAACTCCCAACTAAAAGTTGTACATCCGAAATCCATTGTCCCCCCCGCCACCTTTTTTTTGGCCTTGATTAGAAGCTCTATATTTGCTTAGGGAAGCAATATGTCTAGGTTTAACAATTAATTTACTAGTTTTACTGGTAGTAAACATTGTTTATAATGTACTGTTTGGCCAAAAAGATGTAAGTGGATGTCTAATGAAGATTTGGAATTAAATTTCATGTTAGTGACACCGTGTCCTCATCTCCAACACTACAGGCACTGGATTTTCCTTTCCTTTTTATTTTCCTTCTTTTTCTCTTCCTTCTCCTTGCTTTTATCTTCCATGTTGTCTAAACACGCTGATTTTAGATGAGTGTTCAATCAGCATTTACATAACATGAGGAAATTATAAGAATAAACATGTAAGAAACGGAAGCTTAGAAAGACACAGGGACATTAATGTTATGGCAAAACCCAGTCCAGGAATTTTCATCTTTAAATTTGCTTTTACATATAGAGGAAAATCTATATGACTCAAAAACTATGGTCAGGTTTCTAAGATACTCAGGCAAGTATTACCCAAACTGTTACAGGTGCCACTTTTAAATCAGTGAGCTTCTCAATCAATTATATTTTAACATGTGCCTACCTCTTTGGGGAAAAATGAAGTGGGATATTTACATCACTTTTTACATCAAAATTAGTTCCAGGTAGACTAATTTGTTTTAAAAAGCTATTGAAGTTTTAGGAAACCATACATTTTATGAAATACAATTTTGCCTAAGTATCACCAAAATCTCCAAAATAAAATGATCAGTATATTGCTATTTTGTAAAAGGTTGTCTGTCTGTTAATGTTTTCCCCCTTTTGTTTTTAAAATAAAAAAAGAAAAGAAAAATAAAATGATCAGTATATTTAACAGTATAGTAATTAATTTTTTCCAAACAAATGCCCAAATAAAACAAATGACTAATTCATAGGAAAACAATTACCACAACAAAGCAAAATTCCAATTCTCTAATTTCCATAATATATTAGGAGCTGTTTAATAGCAACCAGAAAAATTTCTCAAACTAAGTTACAAGTAAAAAAAATAAAATAAAATAAAACATTGGAATTGATGCAATGCTTCACCATATAAGATGGTAGGAGTTTAACAATGGTGTTATACTGCGTATTGCTTTCAGATGAGTCATTCTGATTACCAAATTCAAGGGTGCAAAATTGGTCAAGAAAAAAGAAAATTTTATGCATGGACTGTTTCTCTCAATAAACCACAGACATCAGCAATACATCTATTCCAGTTATTCTGATATATATATTACAGTACATAATATAGCAACCATTGTAAATTTTTATCATTTTGTTTTGAAGTCATGTATCATGACCTCATTTTTGTTGTTTTTATACTGTTTTGATTTTGTCTTCATTGTTGTTTTGTCAGTTTCTTAATTTTTAGAATAAAAAATTAAAAAAAAATTCTTAGACTAATAGAAAAATTGGCAAAGAAAATATAAAATTCCAAGAAGACAGACACTGGAAGAAAGACTTTCAAAAAGCAGATTAAATAAAGGAAGATAAATGAAAGAACAAATAAAAAAGAACTGGGAAAAATCATAGTAGTGGATAAAACCAATTTGAAAATTATGGATACTACTCTTAGAGATAAGAGAAAATAGAATACCCTGGGAATAAGAATGTGATGTTTCACTTATTTAGAAACAAAATCTACAAAGCAATCAGAGGGAAAAAAACCTTTTGGGGACATAGAAATGTGTTAATAAATGTGTCTAAAGAGTAAATAGACTATTAGATTAAGTATTAACTAGGAAATCAGAGTAAAAACACAATGCAATAATCAATAACAGAAAAAAAAGAAAGTTGAAAAGACAAATAGTAAGCTCTAATCCCTAGGAATTCCAGAAAAAA
This sequence comes from Chinchilla lanigera, assembly GCF_000276665.1. Taxonomy (NCBI): domain Eukaryota; kingdom Metazoa; phylum Chordata; class Mammalia; order Rodentia; family Chinchillidae; genus Chinchilla; species Chinchilla lanigera. Next base: position 18,900,175 of record NW_004955420.1, on the reverse strand, counting down.
CAACCATAGTAGATGGGAGAGGAAAAAAAAAAAAATCACCTAATCAATGTTTTATTTTACGTCTCCGAGACTTAAGACTTAACTTTTCAAATTATAAATGTACTATTGTGACCATAATCATGAATGAGAAAAAAACCCAGAATATTACAGACAAACAGAAGTTTCTAAGACTTACTAAAAGAGAAGAAATAGTAGGTATAAAATATTAGAAATCAAAATGGCACATCCAGCTATCCTGTATCCCTATTTCATTAATACGTTAGATCTCGGAAGAATGTTGAAAATTATCAAATACATTTTCTCCTGTGAGTGAGTTGCCATGGGAGGGCTATCTTGCTGATAGCTCCTGGATATTCAGCAACTTGATCACAAAAGGTACTTAGCACTGGAGAGAAGGTGAATTGGCATAATTTTATTTCATTGCTGAAAGAACAACTCAGCATAGCAACTGAAATTCATTGTTAATGCCAATTTCAAGTGCTTTGTAGTTTAAATAATTTATGCTTTTCTTTCTTTCTCCCTATTTCTTTTTTTTTTTTTTTTTTTTAATTCTGGGCAATATCTTCAAGTCTAAGCATAGGCAGGAAAAGCTGTAGGCTGAGAAGCACCGATTTCATCCCCTGCTAGGTGATTTTTCTTCCGGGATTCTTTTGCTGTCGTCTCACAGCGTCTGTGGGTGGTTTCCTTTAAATACTCTCTTATTTTCTGGGCAGTTAGTAAAATTATTCCTGGGATTTCAAATACATCAAATTTGAGTGAAAACCTTATATAAATAAATATAAGAAAAATTTTAAAAATTGCTTATGAAGAACACTGTAGATTTGTACACTGTAGATTCAGAGAGATCAACTGTCTCAGTTTGTCAGTGATCACCAGGACGTAGGGATTTCAGGTTTAAATACGGGACAATCTCATTGCACTGGATTGAGTTGGTCATCCTCAATTTTGTCTACTAGCTCGCCATGTAAGTTTCTTACCGTTCAGCCTCAATGGATGACCACAATACCTGAGGTTCCTGAAAAGAGTTATCATGTCTACAGCTCCAGGAGATATCTCCCTGGAAGGTATATCTGAAAATCGATACCCCATGAACTGCTTTCTAGAGATCTTGATGACTTCTTCAAGAGGGAGACTCTGCTTCCTATGCCGCCTCTATCCCCTTCCAATTCCTGTTTCTAGTTTAAGATATACGATTCCTCTTCAGTTGGTTTTAACATGGAGGTAGGCTCTTCTTCACACCAATAATTAATTTTAACCTTAAAAGCAAATAAAACCATTCCAATTCATTTATTCACTCACTCATTTGTTCAGTTAAAAATGTGTGGAGTTCTTACTCGGGCCAGGAACTATTTTGGGTGCTTGGGATTTGAGGTCAAAAATACAATTTTCTTGTTGCCATGGAACTTACATCCTTATGTGAGTAGAACATTAACAAACAAACAGAAGCATGGAAGGAGCATAATTCAGATGTGAGTAAAATCAAATGTGGCGATGGGATTCTTTAAATCCATGAGATAAAGAATAATAGAGCATATTTAGACTGGCTGTTAAGGATAGTTTTCATGAGGAGATAAAATAAAAGCTGCAAATAAGAATATGAAAAGGATTCAGGCTTTGGAAGGTAGGAGAAGGAAGATTAATTAGATAAATGTTCTCAAGTGTGATGAAGGTTGGATTGTTTGAGAAACACCTGGAAATCTAGTGTGGTAGGAAGAATGGAAACAAGGACAAGAATGTCACGTGATGTTACAAAGGTAGAACATGGCTAGGGCCTGCCAGGGGTTTAGAAGTCATGGCAGTGTGATTTCTGTCACACGACAAGGTATTGGAGAAAATAAACTTACAGGAGATAAGGTGTGTTTTGGTTCATGGGGTCAGAGTTCCAGTCTGTGGCCATTGTCTTGATTGTTTCTTGGCCCTTGGTAGAGCAATAGATCATAGTGGGAGCGTGTGGTGGGTCAAAGTGCTCACCTTATTGTGGGAAGGAGGAGAAAGACAAGAGCCACAGAGGAAGGGACAGGTGACAAGATATGGTCCATAAGGGAATCCCCTTATGACTTCATTCTACTAGAGTTCAGTTCCTAAATGTCCATCACTTTCAGACGATGACATCAAAGTGTGACTCCACCAGTGGATGAAAGTAGTTCCACTACTAAAGTTAAAGTCCTCACTTTTCAAGAGCCCCACCCTGGATACGGCTGCACTGGGACCCAAACCTCCATCACATGAGCCTTCTGGGGGACATTTTAGATCTCCGCCATAACATAGGTCATGGTAAAGAATTGGTGGGAAGTCACTAAGCATTTCTGAGAAAGAGAATGCTATTTATATGGCTTGACTTATATTAAAATATAAACCACTTTGCTTTGAGGAAAAATCATAAGAGGCAATACAAATTAGGCAGACATTGTGGTTGTTCAGGTGAATATAAGTGATGGCTTGTTCTGAGCTGGGAAGAATAGGAGAGGGAAGATTTTCAGATCTGAAGGTGGAGATAAGTAGAACTGCTTTTTGTTTGGATGGGGTGGAGATATGAAAAACAGTGAGTCCTGGGAAGCTGTTGGTGGCTGAATACCGTCCATTGATCCTAGCATTCAAGGCGTTCCTATACTAAGATACAGAAGAGCACTTACACTGAAGCAATCCATAAAACATATCCTTGTGGTATTAAATATTTTTCCATCACAATTTAGACAGTAGGCATCCTGGTTAGGACTGAGGTTCTGGAGCCCACATTGCATGACCTCATAATCCATCTTGTCATATTCTAAGAAAATAGGCTGAGTTCATTTCTTTGCCCAAAAAGTACTACATGCTTCAAGGGATTTTGTGAGGATTACATGAGTTAACACATAAAAAGTACTTAGAAAAATGCCTGGCAAGAAATCATAGTTATTATATTTATCAAATACTTTGAATAGCTGTAAGATGTTCCATTATATGGTGATATTAGGAATAATTTGGTGGTCTTACACATTATTTCTCTATATTATTCTGCCCTTTCTTATATATTTAGATTATTTCCAACCATCTCAATTGGATAGTTCTGCAATGAACAGTCTTTCATATGCATATTTTCTTATTGTCATGCTCATTTATTCAAGATAAATTTATACAGGTTGAATCTGTGGCTCAAGATAATCTGGAAAGTTTAAGGGTTTTGCTACATACTGTGAAAGGGTATAATAGTTTATACTCCCACTAACTGAATTTCCATTTACCCAAGATAAATTTGAATATTACAAAGAAAAGGAAAATTACACACTGGTTTGGTAGAAAAAGTAACATGCCCTTATTAATTAAATTTCCATTAAAATTGTTGAGTAGACTGAATGCTTTATGTAAAATTAGCCATGGGCCATTTTTTTCTTATGATTGTGTTCTTGGTCAGAAGGAAAAACAAGCTCTCTTGGGCCTAGTTTTTAAGGGCGCTGATCCCATTAGTGAGGGCCCCACCTTCATGATCTACCTCACAAACCACTACCTGAAGGGTTAGAGCAAAAATGTACAAAAACCACAGGTGACTTTTGGGGGAACACAAACACTAAGATTGTTACACCTATGTTTTATTGAAAACTATTGAACAGGAGATGAGCTCAGTGACTGGAAATCTTTTCTGACTGCGAGGACTGGAAATACAGAAATGACACATTGCATTACAAGCATTGACAGTTGCTTTTCTTTGTCAAAGTGTTTTCATATCCTTAAGTCACTCAATCTTCCCAGTATTCCTGGTAAGGCAGGCAAATGACTAGAGTGTCCATTCTACAGAGAGGAATTGAGCGTACAGAGCCCAAATTGCCAAAGATGGTGCAGTCTGTGGCCCAAGGCTAAGTTAAATTCTGGAGCTGGCTCCACAACTTCCTCACCAGAGAAGATTCTGAAGGAAATGCTGGATCTCTGTGGAAGAATATTGAATATGCAGTACTTTACCTCAGGCAGATACTTGATTCAGAGGTACTTGTTTTCCCACAATTCCAGCCTCCTCTTCTCTTTCTTCCACAAAGGCCGGAACCCTTATTTTCCTTTCTCCAAAATCTGTTTTTGTGAAAAGGACTGATACATCTATAAATTTCACAGAGACTTTCTTATATATTTGCTGTCAATACAGGTAAATCATTGGGCAAGTAGTAAGATGCTATCTGGGCTTGAAAGGTGATATTTCATTGTATTTATTTTTTGTTTGTCTGGTTGAGACAGGGTCTCTCTATGCAGTTCAGGCTGGCCTTGAACTCACTTTGTAACCCAGGTTGGCCTCGAACTCATAACGATCCTCCTGTCTCAGCTTCCCTGGGAGTACAAGAGTGCGCCACCATTCCTGGCCTTTGAAATGTAATATTTTAATCAAAATGGATTTTCCTGTTTCTGGATTCATACTCTGTAGGCCAGGAGTGCCTGTTGTGTCAGACTACTGGGCAGATACTATGTAACTTATGAACTCTCAGGGTTAAGAGCCCTTATATGCAGCACCCCTATTACTGAGATGGGCACTGAGGCCTAAGGAGGTAAGCTACTTTGTTCAAGTTCACATCAAATACGTATTCGACCTTGTTTTATTGAAACATGATAGAGTTAAGTCACAACTCAGTGACTTGTGACTTGTGGAAAGTTGGATTCTTGGTGATAGAAAATACTACAGAGGTTGGCTTGCAGGATACTCACTACAGAAGGATTTTAGGATTAGTGCCTATGGGAAGGAGGAGAGAAGCACAAAAATGTACAGAGAGAGACGTGAAGCTGCCATAGAAGAATTCATTTGCCTGCAGGTTTTGGTGGACAGCATAGTCAGCTTGGAGATGATAAAGTGGCTCATTACAACTATCCCAGTTTGTAATAGCCAGATACATACAGCTCTGTAGCCCAAACTTTTATCAGTATGTGTGTGTGTGTATGTGTGTGTGTGAAAGAGGGGGGGGGGGCTCAGGAGGAACATCACCTTGGGCCAGGCTATTGTGCATCTGAGTTTGTCTCTAAGGACCTGACAGCTGAAAGATTTCTGTGATAGCAATCCCAGCAAATGCAGCATCAAGACCTTCCTTAAAGAGAGTTCAAGACCGCCTTGCTATACTAGAGCTTTTATCCAAGGGCTATCAACACACATGCAGCAAAACTTGGGACTTAACACCACGATTCTCTGATTTCTGTCCTCTCTTTGTTTGTGTTTCTTTGCTGTCGGCATCTAAACTGTTCCTTAGGAGTTTGTGAACTGAAGTTATTTGTGCTTCTTCCTTATGAGCTGTTGAACTGTGGAGAGTCTTTCCAAACAGGTTGGCTCAATCTATTTATCTATGCGCTCAACCACCACAACAAAAAATCTAAATCCAACCCCAAAGGTTTAACCACTCTAGCTATAGAACAGAATACTTAATACCAAGCTTTCCAAATGCCCTGTAAACTCTAACTTTAAACAAAATCTGCTCACTCTATTCTCCCTGGAGCTTCATGTTGATAAACGATTCCCCGAAGGAGTTTTATGAATCCCCATCTTTCATGTCTGCAGACATGACTCTTCATTTGATGAATATTGACCCAGAATTCTCTAGAACGGTAGCGGTTTTGAGGATAGTATTTGGACCTTGCTCTGAGCTAACACTAGCTGTTCCCAGGACCTGAATTCAGGCATTATTTTCTACCTGTTCACTTTATTGACCTGTCAGGGCCTTCTTTATTTTTTTTTTAAGCACTTGCTCAGAGGTCACTTCTTTTAAGAGGATTAAATGATTTAACACGTGAAAAGCACTTAGCAACACCTCATAAATATTAGCTATTGCTATTTTTTATGGCTTTTGAATCTTTAAAATGAAGATTGAGATATGGACCCTATAGTTCATTCTGTTAGGTGTGTTAAAAGCATTTAATATTTTCCCCATATGCCATTGTCATTCTATTAGAGAAAGTGATTGTGTTTATTACTCCCTACTACTCAGTCCACACCTTATCCTGTGGACTAGTATTCAAGTAGTGGCCCAGAGAGGGAAAGGATGAGAGGAAGTGACAGTGTCAAAGTCACTCAGAAAGTACTGAGTCAAAGGGTGACTTCACAGGTGGCATGGAATCAGGGACCACTGGCCCCAGTAGCTCCTACAGAACCTCCAGCCAGTGAACCTTCCTGCTTCTGCGTCATTCCCTCCTCAAAATGGCATAGCTGTCCACCATCTCCATGGAAAACTGTGTTAAACCTTCCTAATTCAGACAGAGTTTCACTTACCATTCTGGTTTATATCTAGGTGTCTTCCAAGAACCTCACACACTTAGAGGCAAAGATTTCGGAAGAGGATTAGACCATAGGGACACCATAGCCTGTTTATTATTAGGAGGTAGGACCTGATCAGGGTAGGCAGCTTACTGGGGGCATGACGTAAAAGCGTGTGTCTTCTTCTCTGGGTCCTTTTTTCTCTCTGTTTTCTGGTCTCCATAATGTGAGCAGCTCTCCTATCCCCAGACCCTTCCCCCATGCCTTCCTACCTTGGAGCTGGCCATTTATGAACTGAAAACATGAACCAAAATAAACCTGTTCTCCTTTAAGTTATAAGTGTTGCATATTTTGGCCACGTGACAGGAAAAATGATTAAGACAGGAACTTTCACCTAGAATTCTTATTCTGTTCTCTGAGATCATATAAAACAAATGTAGCTTGTCTTTGTTAAGCCAGCACTTCAAAATGTTTGGAGTCCTACTTCAGTTGATTACTTCAGAATCCATTTGTGGAGCTATATACCTTTTATGTTGATTGATGTCAAAAGCCAAATTGTGACCTATTGCTTCATCTATGGTGATCAGATATGAATTAGAGATTCAGTTTGATCTTTAGATGAGTTGGCATCACAGTTCTTTCCTGTACACTGGTTTAAGAAGTTCTTCCTTGTTCTTTCTGCTTACCTACATTCTACCTTTTAATGACACTGAGTATTTCAGAGAGTTCCATGTCTCAGTACTTACACCACTTCTTCCTTAAAGTTGTCCTTGCTGCATTGATCTTTTCAGGCACTTGAAGATGCATGCTTAGTTCTGCCATCTCTCTTCTAAGAGCACTAAAGGGTTACAACATTGGATGGAGGATTCAGGAATGAATCTTACCCTATGGTTCTTGACTATTATGGTTTTATCTTCTAAGACCTTTGTCTGGGTATAAATTTTGCAAACAGACATTAGAAGTGAAGTTCACAGAGAGAACTGAGGCCTCCGCAAAGTCAGAGGAAGACAGGATATTTGGGTGCAGGTGGGCACAAAATCTTCTGTTTTCTTTGGGCCCTCTTGCAGAGCTATAGGAAGTTGATGTGAAATTTGGACTACACCAAATGAATACAAGCATTCATTTGAAATGTGATCATGCAGAAAAGGGACCAAAAAATATGCCAGAGATGGAGCCAGTGGCCACAGAAACAAATAAACAGTAAAGAATTCTTCTCCCAAGTATAGCATCAGTATCCAATCACACACTGCTTTAGTAGGAGGCCTTGAACAAGCCTTCAGTGGGGATTTAGGAATCGATAAAGAGCAGTCACTTCTGTGTGTGTCTCATTTTCCTCTTTTCACAGTAGGTATTTCTATTTTGGTAATCCTTCCTTATTCCATCATTATATATTGCAAGTGGAAGATATATCCAGACGGGAAAAGAGGACTGACATAGACACCCTGGACTCTGAGCTTGGTGTAGTAACTTGATAGGACTTTATGTTGTGTCTTTATGAAAATGTTGAAAAAAAATAATGGCCCAAAGTTTGGTAGTGATCAAAATGCTTCACTATAGTGAAAGCTGCTAGTGTTCTTTAATACTAATTTATCTTTTTTCCAGAGTATGTAGCTACACTAATATTTTAGTTTTCTGATGTCACCATTAAGTTCTGATTAATGAAAGAAGAACAAAGGTGATACTCCCACTTCCAGGCAAGGCCCCTGCCACCTTTTCTGGTGTGGTCCTTCCTCATCTTAGCACTCCCCCTCTCACTGTGTGCAGTTCTCCAAAGACTTGGAGGAGAGAAGAGTGACAGAATCGAGTGAATGTCTGGATGATGACCCAGGGAAGAACCCTTCACAATCTTGCTCCTCAGACCTTCTTTTGGGCCAGTTGGTAAAACTTCATCCTCTTCATCAAGCAATTACCAGCCCTCCCTTTCCCAAATGCCTCCTCAGCCACTGCAGCGCAATCGCACAGGTGACCAGAAGGCTAAATCTGAGGCTTACTTTCAGAAACTTTCTCTGCTGACCCTAACCTATACTGCTCACTGTTAAGCCAACACTTCATACAATATTTTTCTGTTCCAGAACTTTATATTTGTTTTTATTTAGCAGTTCATAAGCTGCTCAAACTCATAGATGGTGTTTTTTGCTTCTTTCAGCACCCAGTCAAGCATGATATGTAGTGGGTACTTAGTACACCCAATGAATAGATTCGTGCATTTCGAAGTGGAGCAGGTAAGAGAGGATTGGGGAGTTTGAATGGGTTAGCTCGCTCTGAGGCTGAACTCTTGGGCCACTCCCGAAACCTCCAGTGATGGTTTTGGGTATCATCCAGGAACAATTTTAAATCAGAAGAAAGTTATCATTTTTACTGATAACTCCGCCAAAGTTGAGCATCTGCTCATCCAGAAAATCCTGCTGACAGCTTTGATTTTTATTGCTTATTAAGTAGCATGATTCTATATGAGGAGAAATCACCTGGAAATTGTATTCATTTTGTCCTCTTTAAAAGATGGGTTCTTGCTTTGTTGCCCAGTAAAATATTGTGGGATTTTTTTTTTTTTTTTTTTTTTTTTTACACTGGGA
>NW_004955420.1:18834023-18891114 GCF_000276665.1 Chinchilla lanigera | reverse complement strand
TATGTAATACAACAAGCATTGTTAATTTCCTACCACTTTGTTTGTAACTCTGTATTGTCTGTACTGTTCTTTTGTTCTTTTGTAAAAGGTTGTCTGTCTTTTAATGTTTTCTTCCTTTTATTTTTAAAATAAAAAAATGCTAAAAAAAAAATAGAACTTCACAGCTATATAGCTAGAAACCCTAACCTGACATATTTTCTTCCTCAAATTTAAAATAAAAAAGAAAATATTTAAGGTGCCTTACTTTAAATGGAGACAACAGCCATCAGTTAAGCAATATTTATGCTGAATATGTGTCTGCACATACGTGGGAAGGGAGAGGAGAGGTCTGTAATGAACAATGTGAGAACCAGCTATGACTTTGCTCACCGCTGATGGAGCCTAGCATGTTGGCGGAGAATCACTAGGAAAGGTGGTAGCACACTGTGGTTAATGGTGTGCATCTTTGGTTGCATACTGGAATCATCTGAGGATCTAAACCTCTTGATACCTGGGGCATATCCCAGACCAGTTAAATCAAAATCTCTTGGGGCTATAACTAGACGTTGGTGACTATTAGATTTTAGAAGTAACTTCAATGTGCAGCCAAAGTTGACAATCCTTATTGTAACTTTTCTTTGGGCTTTTGAAATATAGTTCAGAACCCAAGGTTGGGCACTATTTTAATTAGATAGTAGAATGACTCAATGAGAAATGAATTGGTCTCTGCCTTTTTTCTTAGGAAGCAGGAATCTACTCTCTGACTTGAGCTGGGAGGATGCCTGGAAGACTCTAATATAATGTCACTCTTTATTTGGTCCTGTTCTTTGCTGTAAGAGACTGTACCTGCTTAGTGCGGTGGATCACACAGTTTATGGGTTCTGAAAGGCATCAAATAGAACAGAAGAAGAACTAGGCAAGGGCAAGTCCATTTGCAATTTCAGATGTGCTAACTAAAATAAATTAAAGCACCAGATCTGTTTGTATCGAGTCTGTCTGCATTACTCTACACTGCTTCCCAGCAAAGGGAGTCACAGACACCTCTATCTTATCTCCATGGAGCCTATTTCCTCTTTCTGGATTGAGTGAGCAGCTCAGCAGTGGTGTTTAAGGGAGCAGTGTGGGAGTAAACCAGAGCTCTATCACTTGGTTTTGACTGTGGCTTTCCATTTAATAGCCCAAAACTAATTATTTATCCCAGTACACAGGGAGGCTATTGAATTAGTGAAGGCATTCTGGTTAGTGATTGGAAGGCTGATCTGGCTTCACTCCCCCTTTTGTGACCCATTGGCTGACCACAAGGGCTTCTAGAGCTGAAATTTTAGATGTGTTCTCTGAGGACACAGTCAAAATCCAGGTTTATGCCTTAGGATGGTGGAGCATTTACCACTATCCTCTTATTAGCATCTACTAATATGTTAATTTGTTTGACTGCTCAGAGTTAAAGGACATTGTCCTAATGAATATAAACGATGCTTGGGGGTGGACACCAGACCCAGGAACAGGGGAAGAACATTGCTCACTGGGGCAGCAGGTCTATTGCAATTCCATCAGGAGGAACGGGGAAGACTGGATTGCGGAGATTCCACTCACTGGGAATTTCTTTCTTTCCTTTCATCTCCCCTTAGTCTAAAAGCAGGCTGGGGATTTAGCTCAGTGGCACAGCCCCTGCCTGGCAAGTGCAAGGTCGTGAGTTCAATTCCTGGTACTGGAAAAAAACAAAACAAAAAAAATCCCCAAAAACTTAGTCTAAAAGCAATACTGTACCATCAGAGGAAACTGGAAATGCAGAGTGAGATCTGAAAAACTACTAAACTAGAATCACCCTGTAATATTTCCTCCCATTGACACATTCTTATTCTTTGTTTCTGTTCATTTATTAATACAAAGCTCTTTGTGCAAAAAGAAAAGAACTTAGTATCTTTCTAGCATTTCCCTATTGCTCTCAGATGGTTAAAACCCAACCTCCATAATTCTTAACATGCTGCTGATGCCTCCTAGGCTGTGGATGACATGTGGATACTCAGTGGGTTATACTAAATTTTGTTATGACTGGGTATACTCAGGCAAGGGATTACCATCTCTTCCGAAATAAAGAGAAAACCAGGGAATAACTTGACACTGAGGAGGAGGAGGCATGGCTTGTCAAGCATATGCTTTCTTTCTGGAATGTTCTCTAGAACATGGAATATTGTTGTCTCTGAAGTATTTAAGAAAGCATTATCCAACCAGGTGCTATACCATTAAAAAAGTGATAGCATGCTGGACAATGACCCAGGAAAAGTTGCAATAACAGTGGGTGATTTTTAAACACTGAAAGACTCTATTTTACCTCAAAAGTTATTGCATTGTCATTAATAGTGATTCTTTTTCACAGCTATAACATTCTTTTTGTCCCTTTCTAGTGCATCACCAAAATTTATAAGATCGAGTTCCCTACCCTAAGTAGTGAAGGAGAATGTATCAAGCTGCTTGCGTTGTCATAAAATGCTACAGACTGGGTGACATAAACCACAGAAATTTATTTTTCCAGAGTTTTAGAGGCTAGAAGTCTATGATTATGGTGCCGGGAGAGGTGGTGTCAGCTGAGGCCTCTCATCCGGCCTCACAGACAGCCACCTCTTCAAGGCCTCATGAAGTCTTTCTTCTGTTCTCTGAGGGGTGCTCCTTCTTCTCCTTAGAAGGACAGCAGCTCTATTAGATTAAGGACCCAATGCTACTAACTCATTCAGCTTTAAACATCTTTAAAGTCCCTATACCTAAATGTAGTCACACTTGGAGAGTGACATGTAAATTTTGAACGTATATGGTCAACCCACAACAAGGAGCCAGAGATTTCTGCACAGAGAGTCTTAGGATTGGGGAAGTTTTTCCAAGCCATGTGGACAAACTATGAAGACAGGAAGATCAAAGCCATGTAGTGGGAAAATGGCACATAAGGTTTAAGCTTAGCTGGAACCTAAGACTAAGGTAGGGAGGGATTTAGGAAATTAGGTTGAAAAACTGGAGTAAAGTTGTACAGTGTTGTAGAAACAGGATGAAGATATATCACTTGCTTTGAGTGGTTACCTACAAGACACTGATCATTTTGAGCTGAGAAATGGCATAGGCCAAAGCTGCCCTGGAGACAGATCAAGTTGACAATAAATAGGTTAGAGTATGGGGTACAAGACAGGAGCCAGGGAGAAGGGCAAAGACCTGATCACTGATTAATCAATAACTGTAGTTCAGGGGCACCAAGGTACGGTGTGACCATAAAGCTGGGGTATCTGGGTCTACACCTCACTTATTCCATTTATATCACTGCATGGCTTTAAAGAACTGATTTTATTTCTCTGGGCTTTTTGTTCTTTTTAAGTCACATGGACTGATGAAAGTATCAAGGGTATTAGATAACTCACACTATATAATGTGTTTAGAGAAATACCTGGCATGTGATGCCATGCAATTTTTTGCTGATATAGTGAGGCTTGGAAAACACCAGAGAAAAATCCCAAATCAACACTTTCTTTTTGCCTTGACCAACTTTAAAATATAGCTTCTCACTAATGACTCCTGTGATTTCCACTAAATTTATATCTCAGACCTACTTTTGTAAACAATTAGATTTCTGCCCACTCTACTCTATTCTGCCTTCTTAACCCCACCCCAAAGTAACCAAATTACACCAGCAGTGTTCAGAGTGCCTAGAAGCAATCTTGAAAATCTTGGTGTCTAGAGGATGCAGCTGTCCTAAAAATTCACATCTGGACTAAGCACAGTATGTAAATAGAAAGTCAGAGCCAGGCTAAAAAACTCATTTTTTTCTATTCACTTGAACAACTAGGCTGTAATGAAGCAAAACACTATAAAGTCTGTGTTGGAATATAAACTCTAGCATGGTGCATGCAAGACAAGCCCTCAGTGACGATATTGTGATTAAAAATATTGTCAAGTTGAAGTTCTTCACCAGGTTTTCGAAAGCTTACAGAATCACATTTTTATATATCCTGTGTGATATTCCACGCTTCTTGGTGGGTGTTATTTTATTTGGAGTCAGTTTGATTTAGTCTGTGTTTTGGATGAATTATGTAAAATCACCAAATCATATGTTTTGTAAACATAGGAAAGGAAGTGATTCCAATGGATGGGAAAAGTTGTTCCAAATTGGGAAAATGGAAAATCAGAGCCAGATGGAAGTGTGTTGGAAAGCTGAAAAGCCCGAGCATTGCGAATAGTGAGTGTGTTTATTCTCTCCTGCCTGGAAGTGAAGGAACATCTTATTTCTGCTCCTTGCAAACGGAAGGAGGGACCACTTTTGAGTATGTCCTCATTATTCAATGAAGCATTTTTATGGAGTATTTAGTGTGTGCCAGGTCCTGGAGTTTCTCAGGTAACTCATATTCTAGGGAATCAGAAGGACGTGGAGCTAGGAGGAGACTGGTTATTGTGGGCGGAATGTAGACAACTACAGCCTTTATGGAAATCAGTATGGAAATTCCTCAAAAAACTAAAACCGGAAGTTCCATGCACTCTAGCTACTCTCCTGTTAGAGATAACCTCAAAAGAGTTAGGGTCATCATATTACAGTGATATATGCGCACTCTTGTTTCTAGCAGCACAGCACATATAGTTAAGTGACAAATGCAGTTTATATGTCCATCAGTAGAAGACTGGGTTGAAGAAGGTGTGATACTTATACACGGGAGGGTACTGCTCTCCTGCACATGCTGTATCCTCCATAAAGAAGGATAAACTTGAGTGTTTTGTAAGAAGGTGGATGCATCTTGAAGCCATAATATTAAGTGAAATAAATAAGACCCACAAGCTTAAATATTGCATGGTTTTCCTTGTGTGAAAAAGCCAAACTGCAAATAAATAGCAAAGGAGAAGACAGATGACAGGAAAAAGAGAGAGAGATGTCTTCAAAAGTTACAGGGACCAAGATATGGGTGGAACAGGGGGGAGGCAAGGAGAAGAAGATGAAAAATGGAACTAAGATGTGTTGTGTACATGTACCAACACCCACGGGGAATGCAAGGATTATATACTGTAGACATGTACTAATAAAAATGTAAAAACTGAAAAAAGTCAACACCATGACTTTATAGAAAGAAGGAGAAAGTGCAATCTTACTCCAGGAAATCCTCACATCAGGATTATACTTCCAGCTTCCTGGTACCAGTTCTGGTGTTCTATTCACCATATGATACCCGACGTAGTCTCTGGGTTAATCCTTATTGCTTCCAAAGATGAGAAAAAGAAGGAAAGCCTAGCTAATCAGAGAAGTTCCTTAACTTTCTCTTCTCGAGGGTGGTCAGGTCACTTTCAGCTGCCTTTGGAGCAGCACGCATTGCTTGTATATTCCTCGGCAATAAGACTGATTAGAATCAGGGTTCTGCCACATCTAAGGTCTTTGTGTAGATAGCTCATGGCTAAGAAAGCAAGGGGATCTGAGAGCAGGGAGCTAGGTTCCAGGCTCCCTCAAGTGATTTCTGGTTGTTTGTGATTAGTCCTTTCACCTGCATGCCTCTGTCTTTTAAGCCCATAAATTGGTTGTGCTAGTGTTTCTATTTTGTTTTTTTTTTGTTTTGTTTTGTTTTTTGTTTTTCTCCGGTACCAGGAACCGAACTCACGACCTTGCGCTTGCCAGGCAGGCGCTTTGCCGCTGAGCTAAATCCCCAGCCCCTGTGCTAGTGTTTCTTATCACAGCATCATTACTGTGACCTGCTGGGCTAAGGTGCTTACCATGTTACCTGAACTACGACAAGCCGAATAAACAGCAGTTAGTAGTATGATCGTTGTCTTGGTAAACAGTGCAATGCTAAGTGAGTAGTAATCATTTATTATGGTGTAATGTGCAGTATTGCTCTTTCCCTTAAGGGGCTGTCAATGTAGCAAGTAAGGCATTCACATTCATTACCTAGCTTGTCCAAGGAACAGACTGATGAGCGGATTAATGGAAACATCAAGTGTTTTGAAGTAGAGGAACAAGGGAAAATAATTTAGCTTTCTCCCCATCTCTAGTCATACTCTATTTCCTATTGAAGGTGGAACTGAATATGTTCTTTTAATGAAAAAAAAAAGATTTGTGGGCTGGATGTGAGACTATTTTGAAATAATTTAAGAAGTGATTCAATGAAAACAGGGCCTTTTTTTGGGTTTACTTTGGAATTATTAATATGATGATGTCTACTATCCTGTGTTATAGAAGCCACAGAAAATACTATCTTTTTATTAAAAATTTTTAAAAATTAAAATGAAATCAGTGGGTAAGATGTGACTTCCATGACTAGAAAGACACACCTGAAAATGTGGTGCGTTGAGAGATGTGATATTTTACGCTGCTGCTGCCTCTGATAAAAGAGCCAGGAATGAACAGTACAGAATGTTGATGCTGTAAAACTTTCCATGTGAACTAACATCAATAGAGCTGAAAGGGGCTTTAATGTAATTAATGCCAACCTGTCTCTGTGCTGTCATTTATTGTGAAACAGACAAAAGCAACTCAATAGAGTTTCTTGAGCAGGCCCACACAATCTCAATTAATGAGGTAATGATTTTAGGAAGAACAACAAAAAGGTAATGTAGTATAAAGATTCACAAATGACTGGGAAGCTGGATTCTAAATTTTTAGAAAGATACTTTTATGTTACTAGGTTACGGAGTAGAAGCCAGCTGGGGTTTCCTTTCCTACTCCTGATGTTCTTTGTGGTTCTGGCTTCCTAAGAAAAGAAGCCATAAGACCTGAGTTCAAATCCTGGGTCTCATTCTCCAGATGTAGGAGACTTTATTTCATTATCTGTTTCAATTTTCTGTCATAGGAGGAAACTTGCTGAGAGGATTATTGGGATTTCTGAGTAAGTTTGTCAGATTTGCCAAAAGACAAAATCAAAACCAAAGTGAAACTAAACTGGAAGCACACCTGGTTCCACTTGAATTCCCTGTGTTTTACCTGGGAACACTACATCTGAGGTATCGGTCATACTCTTTTCTAATAAGATCTTCAATAGTTTCTGGAATCAGGAATCAAAATATCAGCTTTTCCTTTTCCCTAATTAACCTTAGATAATTTGTCTTTGAAGTAAAGCCAAATTCACTTCCCCATTCCCAATCATTAATTCTAATCAAAACATACTAAAAATAAATCCAGAAAAATCTGCCAAAAAGGTTAAAAGAGAAGAGGGGAGCATTACTCTGATCATTCAGTTTACCCCAGGGAGTGGAGTGGACTGCCTTTCCCAGGAGCATGGAAGGGTAATGGAGATCATTACCTGTGACCACCTCTCTTGCGATGGGGTGAATTTCATTCTGCTGCTGCTCATACAGACTTGACTGTAGCATGTAAAGAAAAGAAGGTTTAATCTACTCATTTAATCTTGATCCAAGACTCTACAAATGCCATTTTGTTTTGAGTAGGAGCTAGCTCATATAGAGCTTATTATATAGCAAAAACCCTTTGAATATTTTATTCAGTCATTCAATCATCAGTCCTACGAGTTATCTTCCATTGCCCTCGGTGGTCCATTTTGCAGATGAGACAATTCAGGCACAGGAACGCTGAGTTATTTATTATGCAGTATGCAAAAGTCTGGGTCAACACCGCATCCAGACAGTCTGACTCCTATCTGTACTCTTAACCACAATGTTAGAATGATCTCTCCTTGTCACCAATGCCACCACCTATCACCAATTTGTGGAGAAAATATTCACTATAAAGTTAAAAGGAACACAATCAATTGCATAAAGTTGAAAACTGGGCAAGATAATTCCTACCTTGTGGGATATATAGCATGTATAGGTGTGATACATAAATGACTGATGGTATGTGTATTCATGTTTGTACCGAGCCTATCTTATATGGAGACAGGTAGCTCCAAGAGTCAAGGTATGCCAGGTCATGCAGCAGGTGACCTTTCTCCAGTGTCTTTCTCTTTATGCTCCTTCCCTTGTTGACTTTTCCCTTTTTTCTGTGGCTGTCCCATATAGACCATTTCAGGGCTTTATTAGGAACATTTCCGCTGGATGAATACGTCTCTCTGGGCACAGTGTTAGGGCTGTGAACCACTAACACGGATGAGACAGTATTCAACAATGCCGTGGGTGCCTGGGTGGGTGGAAGGGTGGTTGAGAACAAGAGAGAAAAGTTCAGGCAACACAGGGAAGGAGACAGTGCATTTCACAACACGTTAAATGTGCTTTCCAAACACGTTCCTTCAAAGTACTCTTCAGAGAAGCGCTTTACAAGAGTAGTAGCAATGAGAGTAAAACAAATAAACAATAGAGAAAAAAGTAACGGACTTTGAGAAGTAAGGGGATACGTGTTGCAGTTCATGTCTAGCTAGGTATCAAACTGACTCAGTGCAGCTCTTTGAAGCAAGGAATGGTAGGTGAAATAATCCTTCCCTCCAATACATTCATCTACCTCCTGATTTCTGAAACCTATGAATATGTTGCCTTAAGCCGCTAATGTGATTATGTTGCACATTTTGAGAAAGAAAGATTACCATGAATATGTCAGGGTAATCGCAAGGGCAAGAGAAGCTTCAGAGTTAGAAAAGGGGACATGAGGTCCAGGGTGCCGGCTGGAGTGATGAAAGAGAGGAGCCCTTACGCTTGAAACGCAGGTGACTTCCACATGCTAGAGAAGGCAAGGAAACAGATTCTTCTCTGGGGCGTCTGAAAGGAATACATCCTGACTCATGCTTCAGTTATAGCCTATGATCTCCAAAGTTGTTGAAAATAAACTCAACTCCTTTTTTTTTTTTTTTTGGAGATAGGGTCTTGTTAGGTAATTCAGACTGGCTTTGAGCTCACTATGTAGCCCAGGCTGGCCTCCAACTCACAGTGATCCTCCTACCTCAGCCTCCTGAGTGCTGGGACTACAGGCTGCACTACCATACCTGGCTTCAAGTCATTTTATGCAGCTAAGATTGTGCTAATTTGTTATAGAAGCAAGAAACACAAATTTGCATAAAGTGAGCTACTCCTCTAGCTCATGTTTGTCAACTGGAAGGTGATCCAGGGGTAGTGTGAAGGCTTTGCCCATCAGTCCCTCAAGAATCCTGGCTTTTTATATCTTGATGATCTCTCTAAAAGGTGTTGCTGTCATTGTCTGTGTTCAGAATGTTTTACAACTGCACATGTTTGCAGTAGCTGCTTGAAAGAAGAAGAAAAGTCATGTCTCTTCTCTTTAGGAAATGTTCTAGAAGTTGCACATTTCATTTCTCTTATGTTAAACCAAAACCTGGTTACATGGCCAGGCTGCAGGGGAGAATGCAAAATTTAGTTTTTGGTGGAATGTTTGCAAAACTAAAAACCAGGGTGTACAAAACCATAAGAAAGAGGAAAATGGACATGTGGGACAGGTACACAAATGAAGTTACTACTCCTCGTAATGAGAAGATTGATATTAAGGCTTGGAGAGGAGCAAGGGAGATAAAGATACAGAAAACCACTTGTCTGGTTGAGAAAAAGACACTGATTAGCTTTTTTTAATTTTAAAAATTAAAAAACTGACAAAACAACAATGAAGACAAAATCAAAACAGCACAAAAACAACAAAAATGAAACATGACCTCAAGACAAAATGATAGAAATTTACAATGGTTGCTATATTACATTCAGTAAACTTCAATGAAGTTGCTCAGTCCATTAGACTTAAGAATGTAAGAATGATCAAACAATCAAAGACAGTAAAAAGTAAAAAAAAAAAAATTAAAAAAACATTGGAAATGATGCAGAGCTTCACCATACAAAATGGTAGGAGTTCACCAATAGTTCTTATACTGCATGTTGTTGCTTTCAGATCAGTCATTCTGACTGTCAGATTCAAGTGTGTAAAACTGGTCAAGAAAAAAGAAAATTTTAAGCATTGACTGTTCCTTTCAGTAAACCACAGACATGAGCAGTATACCTATCCCAGCTTTTTAAATATGGATAATTTAAGTATTGGTATATAAAAAATAACCCTAGGATGTTAATAGTAGAATAACTACTTTCTAAACTACCAGAAGAAAATTTGTTCTATCTGTAAAAGGTATATTAGGAAGGGTAAAAAGGAAACAAATGTAAATTTTGTAAATGTAAATTTTGTAAATGTAAATTTTGTAAATAGAAGTAAGTTCTAGCAAAGTAGGCATTATGGTAAATATAAATGGACTGTACTCACCAATCAAAAGCAGAGAGCTTCAGATTGGATTAAAAGAACCACATATATGCTACTACATAAGGTATATTTAAGGAAAAGTGTGAAGGAGTATGAAATGTAAATACAAAAAAGTATGCTAGACAAATATGACCATGTAGTAAGTCACAAAAACAATTTCCCAGTTAACCTATTTAGGAATGGAGATAAATCCTAATTAGAGAGAAAAAAAAGTAGCTTCTATATATTGGCGGCATAAACAACATAGCAAGAACATATAGCAGTCATATTTGTTTCTGACATATCGATATATGCTCAAGACACATAAAGCAGCAATTCATGGAGCAGTGGTAGAATAAAGGTAAAGAAATAGCTAATTTCAAATTTAAACAGATACAAAACAGAAAAGGAATAAAATATTTGAACTAAAGCAGTTAGAAAGAAATTTGATGCTTTACATTTATAAGAATAAAAATTAAAGTATCTTTGCATTGAACAATATTAAAAACAGCAACAGTTTGCAATTATCCTAGACAACTGAGAGAGAGAGTAAAAAATATTGAGAAGATAAAATTAGTGAAAGAAAGCATAGTAACATTACAAAATTATAAGCACAAGAACAAGCAAATGAGTGTGAATTATTTGAAAAGATGAATACTTTGTAATACTGGTAATATCTGTTAAGAAAAAAGTAAACATTAGCAAAGTACAAAATGAAAACTATTGTGTAACAATAGATGTCATGTATAAATATACAATTATAGGTATGATGGAAATTATAAATATAGCCCATACTATTAATAAGATATACAAACTGATAAATCTACATGGAATAGACCAATTTCTGAAGAAAGTTATACAATCAACAGAGGTAATAGAAAAATTTAAAAGTGTAAAACTTATTAGAAGATTCAAATAATTATCAAAAAAGTTATATTCCAACTCCTACTACAACCTTAACAAATTCTATGCCTAAAAGTTTTAGAAGTGATCTTTCAAAACACAAACAAAAGAAAACCAATCTTTTCAGAAACAAATAATCCTTTCCTTGTACAAGTTGTCCTAGACAATGGAATAGTTCAGACTCCAAGCTGCCTAAGATAATTTCCTAAAGTTAGTATAATACTGAGTTTTGAGTAGATAAAAATGTTTTCTACAAACAAAATGATGAGACAATTTTATTTGTAAGTGTGCCTGTGAAAATCTTAAGGAAATTATTAGATTGTAGATTCTAACATTTTTTAAAAAAGATAAAACATGATCATTTATGATTTATCTCAGTAGTACAAGGAGATTTTCATATCAAAACATCTATCAAAATAAAGTGTTTATTCATGAAGAAAGCAAATCATATACCTATTCATACAGGAGTAGAAAAATTACTGTATAAAATTTAATTTCTCTTACAATACAAATTCCACAAAATTAGGAATAGAAAAGAATCATTAACTTGTTAAAGGCTATACATAAAATTCTCAACAAAGATCCTTTTTACAGAGGAAACGTTTGATATATTTCATGTAAGTTGAGAAAACTTTTGTTACCATTACTAGAACTGGAGAACATAACTGTGTAACAAAACAAGGAATACCAATGAAGTAGCAACATTGGAAGGAAAAAGGATTTTAGAAGTATAATATATAAAAGCTAACACAATTTCCTACATTATTTGGTTTAGAATTGGTAAACAGTAGTCCTGGATAAAATATAATTTTACATGAACCAACAGAATTCTTCTCATCAGTGATAAATAAATACATTCCTTGTGCACCATATCTTCATAAAAAGTTTAAGATATGTGTATGTTAATAAAAAGTGTATCAGATGATATTGGAGAAGATAATGTCTCTATCAAAGTGCACATAAGATCTAAATAAATGTAGAGATAAACTATGTTCATGGATGGGACAACTTAGCATTTTAAAGAGGCCAAAATTTCTCAAATTCAACACAAAGTGTATGGAATTCTCATTAAATCTATAGAAAACCTTGACATTCTAGGTGTGAAATATACTTTGATCAATAGAAGTCCACTAACAAATGGCAATTTGGGGAAAAAAGAGAAAAAGAATATTTTCCCTATGAAAATAGGGAAGCAGATGGATAGAACAATGGAACAAATCAAAGAGCCATGAAGTGTTCCAGATGGAATATGGGGCAAAATTAGGGCAATCATTTCATTTTATCTCAAAAAGTCTCACTTTATGCCTATTGGTATAGTAAAATTACAAATAATATTTCTGTATACTCCCCAAGATCTCCCAGTTTTGGCTACAAATTATAAATTCTTCAACAAATAGATTGGTACAATAAATAAGAAGAGGAAAGATACAGATTTATTATCATATGGTGTTGACACAACAGGTTAAAATGAAATTTGATAACATTTCAAATGACTTAAACATTACATGTAAATGTAACGAAAATGTAAGTGTAAAGATAAATTACAAACTATAAACTGTCAGAAAACTTGTTGGTGACTTTGGTGTGGGAAATGTCTGCTTGAACCATACCCCCCCAATTAAATCCCTAATAAGAAAATGGATAGATTCAACTACATAAAATTTAAGAATTTTTGTGCAACAAAGGACACTGTAAATAAAGGTAACAGATGGGAGAAGATAATTACAACACTTAAAACTGAAAAGTGATTAATATTAGGATAATTAAGCAATTCCTGAAAATCAACAAGAAAGAGGAACTGGTAAAGAATATGAATAGGTGATTCACAGAAAGGGAAGCCTAAATTACCTATGCAGTCATGGAGAAATCCCCATCATCATAAAATATTCAAAGAGAGATAAATTAAAACCACAATGGGACACATTGCACACCCATCATATTCATAAAAATCTGCAAGTCAGATGGTACCATTGTTGGCACAAGTGTGGGGAAGTGAGATTCCTCATGTACTGCTGGTGGGTGTGTAAACTGGTGATACATTCTAGAGCACTGTCTGTTAGATAGTTATGTACACGTATACCCCATGACCCAGAAATCCCTCTCCTAGATCAGTATCTTAGAGAAACTTACAAAGGCCTATGTGACATATTCAGGGTTGACCAGAATCTTATAGTTTGGATAGGAAGGGTTTGCTCTATGGAAACATTCAGGGAGCAGCATGGTGACAGTGCTGGCTGTCTCTGTCTGTAGGCTTGTGAGAGGGAAGCAATGATTGTCACCTTCCCCTACAGCCCCAGGGCATTGTCAAAACCCAGACCATTGAGAACTTCCAGCAGCTTATTGTAAAAAACTATCTGGTAAAGTGAACTCAGAAAAGGTGTCAGAAATTCAGTGGACTCCTAACATAAAAAAAGATGTTACCAAAGAGTAGGGCAACGCTTGGTATAGAGGGTAAAATGATGCAATGTAAACGTTAGCGATAGCCAGATGAGAGAAAACCATAACATCATGGAGAGATGCAGAAGCTGCCGCAGAAGTGTGTGTAATGAAAAGGAAGCAAATTTACAATGGAATACGGTAATGAAAGCTTGTACCAAGAGCCACAGAGCTTTTTCCAGCTTTAGCAGAACTATGGTTTTGAACACCAAGTTGTTAAGAAAGAATGTGAGAATGTGCACTGGCTTTTTGTCATTTCCTGAAAGCCAGAAAAATAGGTGCCGCTTGTTGGGATCCAGATGGCTCCACAGAAAGATCATTCTGCTATTTCCCTCACACTCTAGGTTTTTTTTTTTTTTTTTTTTTTCACTTTTCAAAGAACCACAGAATGTTAGAGCTGGATCGTGGCTTCAGAAATTAACAACGTTAGCCCGCTATGGGATTCTCTTTGGAAACGTCTTTTCCCTCATCAGGTCATCTCAAGAATCTGTTGGAACTGGGCTGTGACTCTTTTTCTTTAAGACATGGCATCCCACCCTCAAGAGACTGCACAGTTCCTCCCAGTGGAAGCTGCGATGGGAACTGTTATGATTTATGTCTGTGTGTCCCCTCCAAAGCCTCATGCCACCATGGGGCAGGCTATTAGCGTTGAATGATTGTGGGTGTGAGAGCTACACCCGCCCTGGGGTGGATAGTTTGCATATGTAAGGGAGAAGAAAAGAGTGCTTGAGGCCATTCCTCCCCCATTCCGCCCTGGTGTGTGCTTGCGGTTTAGCTGTGTTCTGCCACCCTGAGCTGTAGCTCTTTGCCATGTGCCACTCTGCCTTATAATCTGCCAAGTACGGACTGAAACTTCCACAAACTGTAAGCGAAATAAACCTTTCCTTCCTTAATTTTGGGTGTCAGGTGTTTTGTCCCAGCAACGAGAGAAAAGTAACCGAGACAGGAACTCTGCTCTCTGCTACATGGCACAGGGTCTAACCCGTGCACCTAACCTTCCTTTGTGTAGCTCAGAAGCTGAAGAACATATTCTGTATAAATTCTGCCTTCTCTTGAATGCCTCTTGATGGTGGGAGAAGACTTTTAATGAAAATGAGTTAATTTTAGTGAAATGTCAGTAGACTATTTTTCTCTCCCCAGAAATTAAATAAAATGGGGAAATACTGTACTTCTACCTACCTTTTTCCCAAAGTTTTAGGTATCCTCAGAGCTATAACACACTGAGTAGCGATGAAGCCATTGAGCCTTCTTTGTCAGTGTGTCTGTTTCCGAGGAGAGTAATCCTGGTCACTGCTGAGGGTGCTCCTGTGGATGAGAGAGCTACAGCAACGGTGCTGACGGCTCTTCCTGTCAAAGCCTACCTCAGGCCAGTACTCTCTTCACCCTGCTGGCATCTGTCTGTGGAATAGCAACACCATTCATCCCGTCACTGAGAGCACCGTTGTGCCTGCCTGCTACAGGCTGGTAGCATCGTGGGTCTTGGTGCCAATCCTGCTGGTGTCTTCTGAAATGGGGAAAAGCCCTTTCTCCCACCTTTGTCTGCTACACTGGTCCTGCGGTGGAATGGTCCTTCACTCCCACACCCTTAAGGAGTATGGGTACAAGTCCCTGGGGACTGAGCTGTCAAGATTCCGCTAGGCTCCTCATCTCTACCATCCCTCTCCCCTGGCGCAGAGGATGTTTTCATGCATCTCGGCTTGGGCCGTGGGAATTCTTCCTGAGACTACTTACAGGGAGGCTCCTGAGGCACCTTCTCCGCAGGTCCTCTAAGCTTCCTTTGACTTGTCTCCGTTCTAGGCTGCGAGAGACTGCAGCTTGGAAGGGTGCCTGTCCACACGCTGTCCGGATAACGCCACAGCTCCACAAATGAAGGAGGATAACAGCACTGAGGAATGGGGTTCAGGCCCACCACAGCCTTTCAGGATTCAAGCAGGCTTCTCTACTTCTCCTCTTCCTTTCCGATCTTCCCTAACGCCCTTCGCTTAGTGAAAAGGGGGCCCACCCGCTCCTAGACTAGGATCATTTCACAAGCCGGACTCTCATTCAGCATGAGCATCATATTTCCTAGACTCACGGAGAGACCCAAGACAATAAGCTTAGAGCTGCTCGAGTTACGCAGAGAGCAGGCACAAAACGACATCCTAGCGGACTTTGAACTCTGAAACCAAGAGCGTCTGGTGCAAGTCTAGACCGCGCCCCTTTCAAATTGCATGACTTGAGCAAATGGTTTGACCACTCTCAGCTTCCGTTTTGTTGTCAAGGGAGGACAAGACGGCTGCTGAGGCGCAGCCAGCAATGCAGGTCATGTAGCATCCCAGGTATGGAGATATTACTGTTGTTCTCTCGGGAGAAAACCAAACACTCACACAAGACGTGGGCGAGGAGCTCATGGCTTCGGTTTCTACCTTCATGGTGAGGCGATTGCCGCAAACTTCTTATTCTTAGTCCTTTCCTCAGATGCCTGCAATTTTCTGCTCTACTACCTGGTCATGGCGCCCTCTGGTGGCAGAAGGGAGTGTACTTTTTTGGGCAATTGGCTTATTCTGGTTTTCAAACAGAGTGCAGAGTTGGGGAAAACCTAGGGGACCCTGCACAGGGGCCCCAGCGATGTGTGTAGAGCTGTTCCGGTTGCTGCAGGTCTGTGTACTTCTACAGAGTGCTGTATGTCAACTATAAAATCACACCAAATGCCAAGCCTCCCCTATTTATTTGGATTCTGTGTAAAAGTCAACTTCATCTCTGCCCAACTCGACACTCTTCTGGGTTGCTAATGCCAACTCAGAGGCTCCTTGCTGAGTGATTGGGGGCCTTTATGAATAAACGCTGACGTGGATTGAGTTATCTGCTGGTGGCAAGGCTGGTTAAAGCCTTAAGAAGCCCTAAACACTGAGAAATGAAAGTGCTTTCATCTTCAGGAACTGAAAAAAGAATTACAAATCATAAACTTAGGGTCAGAAATTCAAAGAAAGACGGACTTATCCCTCCGATAGCAACTATAATGTATTTTTGAACTATCAAGAATATATTTCTGAAAAGAAGAATAAATCTCTTTGTTAATTCTTCCTTTTGATTGTATTTAGTATCTTTGTATGTGTTTTATCTCCTCGTGAGTCATCCACGTCTGCAAGGCATATAAGAAGTTTTAAGTCAGAGGTGAGTAAAAGTATCACTATTATTTTCCATCTGGGAGATGTGCCACAGTGTACAGATTCCTTAGATGTCTTCTGCTTCTTGAGAACCTCATGCCACCCTGCTCCATTAAGTCTTCTGAGTGAAATGCTAGCGGGAAGATGTTATGTCTTCAGACGAGGCAGTACAGACCTGGAGCAGTTATAAAAATGCCTGGCTACCATATGTTAGAGCAGCCCTACCTCTCAGGCCTTCTGATGGCTTCTTTCCTCTCTAGCTCTGCTGCTTGCAGTGCCCTAGGTGATTCTTGGTGAAAATGAACTGAATCTTGCTGGAAGAAAGGTGGCTATAAAATAGGAAAGTCTTCAGGCATTTTAATAAAATAGCATATCAGAACTCGAAACCCAGTAAGGCTGGGAGCAGTTGTTAAGGTTTGGATCACAGATATCCAGGAAAGCTTCATGTCTGCAGAGGTGGGGCTTTTGGAAAGTGAGAAGATCACTCATCAATGGATGGATCCACTGAAAGTGCTATGAAAGGCAGGCTCTGCTTGGAAGAAGTTGGTCGCTAGACCTGGAGGGTACGTTCTTGTTCTTGGTCCCTCCTTGTCTGGTTCTTCCCCTCTTCTCTGGCTCCATGAAGCGATCAAGTCTGTGTACTTCTTTATGAAATGAAAACACTTTCATTTCTCAGTGTTTAGGGCTTCTTAAAGCTTTAACCAGCCTTGCCACCTGCAGATAACTCAATCCACGTCAGCATTTATTCATAGAGGCCCCCAATCACTCAGCAAGGAGCCTCTAAGTTGGCATTAGCAACCCAGAAGAATGTCGAGTTGGGCGGAGATGAAGTTGACTTTTACACAGACTCCAAATAAACAGGGGAGGCTTGGGATGTGGTGTGATTTTATAGCTGACATACAGCGCTCTGTAGAAGTACGCAGACCTGCAACAACTGGAACAGCTTGGTTTTCTCCACTCCACCTTTTCTGCACTGGAGACAGCTGACCATGGACTGAAACTTCTGCAACTCTGAGCCCAAACAAGCCTTTCCTGCTTTAAACTGTGTGTGTCAGGTGTTTTGTGCTAGCAAAAGAAAGCTGACTCATACAAATACTTTATTTTACAGATGAGGAGAGTGAGGTCCATCCAGAGAGCTCCACAGATGAAGCTGCACAGTGGGGCACCAGCCAAGCTGACACTAGCACCCTGGTATCAGCCAAAAACACCACTAAATGAGAGGCTGGAGCAAACAGAGTGAGGCCAGGTTCCTGTCCCCATTAGTAAGCAGAGACACTAACCATACTGTTCATCTATCATCCAACTATTTTATTAAACAAACAGGAGTACTGTGGTAATACTTTCTAGTTCATCTCACTTCTCAAGTTCATTCAAATAAGTCCTGTTCAGAACACAAAAGAGAAGAATATACACAGTATAGAAAGATTAAACCTAAACCAGGAATAAGGGACATGTGAAACAAAAGCATACTGATTTGGACTTAAAATCTCACAGTATTTAACTGTTCATGCAAGTAAAATTCTTTCTGGAGGAGAACAATACAGACAGAATGATGAGGGGTACAGGCTAAAGGGTACTGCAAAGTCCCGCACCTGAGCATTAGAGGAATCGGGTTGTAGGGAGGCTTCTTTGTACCCCTGTGCAAAAAAACTTTGTGTCAGTTTTTCCACCAGCAAAAAATGACAAGGTTGGACTACCTATTATTCAGGCTTTTTATTGGATTTGGCCTTCTGTGACACTAAATGTTCCCTTTGCTTTTCATATTTTCACTCCAGGTGGAAGAACAGTTTGTTGATTTCCTAAGAAGCAGCTGTCACCAAAGCCAACCTTCTTGTAAACTCTAACTGAATCTTTTGGGTGACAACTGCCTCCAGGGACTGGCTTGTATTGAGAACATATTGTTCACCACCTCAAAGTAGCCGCTGCAGTGACACTGGCATCCTGGAATGCTTATTGTTTTGAATTGAAGAAGGGCATGGTGACACTGACTTTCCTGCTTGGGGCTAGTAGTTGAATCACACTTTGAAACTATTCATTAGGTTGTGATCCAAATATGGTTGCTGACTGGATCCAGAATTTTCCACAAGGATGTCAGTAAGAGAAGTGACTTTCACTGCTGGAGGAGCAAGCTGAGTGTGTTGAAATGATAAAGTCTTTGAGTGACAAGTACCATGACAGCATTTTAATTACATACAAGAGTAGGACTTCGATGAGGACTCTGACTTTTTCTTGTCCCAATTTTCCAACTATTGATCCAATGGGAACATTTTACTGGTATCTGGGTCCTACACAGATGTAAGGATGGGACTGATGTCTAGAAAATGTCTGATACATGAATATTGATCACTCAAATTGATTCATCTCCTCAAAGTATTAGCAGGGGAGAGACAGAGAGATAGAGAGAGAGAAAAAGAGATAGAGAGACAGAGAGATAGAGAGACAGAGAGAGACAGACAGAGAGATAGAGATGGAGACAGAAAGACAGAGAGACAGGGAGAGACAAAGAGACAGACAGAGAGACAGAAAGATAGAGACAGAGAGATACAGAGAGAGACACAGAGATGGAGACAGACAGAGAGAGAGAGAGAGAAAGAGAGTTCATACTTAAATTAATGAATACAAAATAGACTGCAATCTGTGCTATAAGAAAGAGAAAAGTGAAATGTCACTTAACTCCAGAGCTGGAGAGATTACATAGGGCACAGTAAATAAGAAGGATTTTGAGCTGAACTTTGAAGAACACATATGCTTTTAATATGTAAGGATGACAAAGAGTGGGAAGAAGATTCCCAGGTTAAAAATTGCTAGGTGTTTGCATTTACCCGGATCCTATCAACATGAACTATAGTAGGGGGCACAAGCTTGGGGCTGACTGGGTGTAGGGTGAGGACATTTGTCTGCTGCAGAGCTTGGGATTTGTGCAGGCTGTGATCTACCTTCCAGGATTCAGTATCCACAACAACATTAGGCAGGGCCTGGATCCAGAAAGCAAGGCTAAGTAAGAGGGTGGGGAAGGGAGGGGAAAACTGGGAGCAGGACAGGCTCTCCTAAGTCCAGGGAGAAGCAAACTCCAGAGCACAGGGCGTCAGTGAAGATCGGCTCCTGGGAGCGCAATTAGCAGGAACTCAAGAGACCTCTGGAAGCTTAAATAAGAGGCAGAGCACGAGGATCAGGAAGGTGGGAAATTAAGGAAAAGCCCTACTATAATTTTTTTATTTACAGACGTTCTTTTATGATAGGCTAGAACATCTGTTATCCCAACAATACAAAAAGAAAACAGATACAAAGTAGTATTAAGGGTCTTCCTTACTAAAAATTACAAAACTATGTATATATATTTAAATCATTTTATTTCCACTCCATCCTTTGGCTGAATTTTATTAATATAATATCTGCCCTTTTAATCCTTATCTTATAAAAGGCATCACTACCCTGTTACTCAAACCAAACCTCCTCCTTGACCACCCCGCCTCTACTCCTGAACTGTTAATGAGACATCTTCCTGTATTGCTCTGGAGTTAATCTCTTCTCATTAGAGCTCCCTTTTGCAATTCCATTTTTTCATAGGTGTGGCATGTGAGATTTTAACTGCTCTGTTCCAGTTTTTTCTTCTTCAGTCAGTGTCTACAGCTCCACATCTGTTTGCTTTTATAGTTCTTGTATCGTGGTCATAGTCTTATTCAAAGTAGTACAAATGCGGCTCTTAGTCTCTTTCTGCTCAATGGCAACAGGTTTACAATGTGCATACAAAGACTGGTATCGAGACTTTATTGCTGACAATTCCTTTATGAGTGTAACTGGATTTTTCTCTCCTGGTGAATCAGGATGATTAATCTTGATTTCATATTCCAGCCTGTACTGAATGTAATCCTGATCAGAGTCAGCTTTCTGGAACACCAGTTCCAGCTGATTGACCTCCACTTCCATGTTGAATAGTTTATTATTTGGACTTTAATTCTTTCTTAAAGGCCCGTACTTTAAAGGTTTGGCTTCAGAATGGGGCTATTCGGAGGTTGGGAAACCTTAGAAAGGTAGGGCTGGGGATATAGCTCAGTGACACAGTACCTTGCTTGGTGAGTACAAGGCCCTGAGTTTGATTCCAGGTTAAAAAAAAAGAAAGTTCCTGTAGAAATTTTGGACCAGGCATGTAGCTCAGTGACACAAGTGCCTGCCTGGCAACTGCAAGTTCCTGAGTTCGATCCCAGGTCCAAAGAAAAAAAGAAAAAAAAACACAGGTAAGGCCT
Organism: Chinchilla lanigera; assembly: GCF_000276665.1. Classification (NCBI taxonomy): domain Eukaryota; kingdom Metazoa; phylum Chordata; class Mammalia; order Rodentia; family Chinchillidae; genus Chinchilla; species Chinchilla lanigera. Next base: position 18,870,280 of record NW_004955420.1, on the reverse strand, counting down.
GGTGGGAGGTCTTGCAGTAGTTGGAGACATGCCCTTGACAGGGAAGTGGGACCTGGACCTTGAAAACTGTGAGAAAAACAAACCTTTTCTCTCTCTAAACTGATTATCTCAGCTGAAAGCCCAGTTAAGTCTTGGTTGGGGATCACAGGTTCTTCCCATGCACATTGGATTTCTAGGTCAATGATATCAGGACTTAATTCCAGGGCCCAATGCTTGGTTGGGCCAAGCAACGGTTGGTCAACTCTTTGCTCCTCTTTCGAGTTGAGGTACACCCTCTGGAATCTCTGGTGGACTTAGAGACACAAAGGAAATGCATAAATTCAGCCAGCCTGGTAATCAGAGCTGCTTCTTGGAATGGTTACAAGAATCCTGTGAGCTAATGTGTGAGCCACATCTAATGGCTATTTCTCTAGGAAATATCTATGAAAAAACTTTCCTAACTGAGCCGTAGAGAATAATTATTCCGGGAATGTGTAAAGTCAAGAACCCAACAAGAAAATGCAGTGAGAGGAAAAAGAGTCATCTGACAAAGAAAGGAACATTGAAAGATTATGTAATAAACATCACAACAGTGTTTTTAAGGATTTGCTAGATTTACTGGTTTATTTTATTTTTGTCTCTTTGAGACAAGGTCTTGCTATGCAGTTCGGGCTGGCCTTGAGCTCACTTTGTAGCCCAGGCTGGCCTCAAACTTGCAAAGATCCTCTTGCCTCAGCCTCCCTAGTGCTGAGATTACAGGTATGCACCACCATGTCTGGCACTGGTTTATTTTTTAGAAGTGTTAAGGATAAATATATTTTCCATTATTCTTTTCCTGTTGTCCAAATTGCCTGAAGAAGACAAATTTTATTCTATGGCATGAGTCAACTGTTTCAGCTCCCATTCTCACCCCAGACCACTGGCACCAAAAACTGATGGAACACAGCAGTCTTTATTAAACTCAGCGGGGACATGGGAAAGTATTGGAGCTAGGAAAGCCCCTGTATGAAGTAGGAAAGGATCTTAGAATACAGGCAGATTTACTCTTCCTTCTGCCAAGGCCAACCTAAGAGTGAAAAATGCTACAAAAATCAATATCAAAGTCAGAGTTATAACATGTGTACTATCTGTCTATTTCTTAAATTTTCTTTCAAGTGAAATCTTACCTGGTATTTAGGTATATAATTACTCTGTAGTGAGTTATAGTTTTGTGTATGCATGCGTAAGCTAGAAACAGGAAGTAGCTTTTCAAGGATCCCAATTAATTAGCTAGAGGAGATCTCTTGGTGGTCCTACTGCTACCTTTATTCTCCTGTTAGCTCACATTCTATCTTCTTTCTAAAAACCTGATGCTCTGTGCTTACACAGAGGTCCTCAAAAGTAGATCCTAAAACAAACAAAACAACAACAAAATGACGAAACTGAGTCTTAAGGAAGTTTCCAGGTAGGGAAGTAGGGAAGTGGGACTCAGAAGGACAGGAGACCAAACTAGAGTGACTGTCAGGAGAGATCCTGCAGGGCAACTCAGGTTCTTTTCTCCAGGACAGCCTTGGGGGGCGTGCAGACTGTCCCACACAGTTGTCTGGGCCAAGGTGCATAGGACCCTTGGCACTTATTTTTCCTACTCACTCGTCCACCGCGTGGTAGAGGCAGCTACCACTTCCTGACCAGGGGAAATGGTGGGTGGTGTCAGGAACTTCTGATTTTCTTGTGGGTAAACAGATTTTGACATTTGGAATCAGTCTTCCCAACAGAGATGGCAGGTGCTCGCTGTCAGGAGTAAAATTCCTCTTGAAATTGGCATTGCACAAATTGGAAATGAGCTCTGAGTGGTACCCGTGGGGTGCTGGTATTGCCCAGGGGCGTAGACCCAAGCCCTCTGCTCTCCAGCTCCAATGCGTTTCCTGCTCTGCTGAACCCTGGCTTTCCTGTCTTTTGTCTCCGTCTGTGCTGCTTCACCCACCTGTAACAGTACTCTCTTTCCTGTCCAGCTGTCCATTCTCTTTCTGCTCCAGTGTCACCTGTTGTTTTCAGGCAACCTGGCTGTCGCTGTTTCTTCGAGAAAGTGCTTCCTGAGAGCATTTCCTGTTTACTTCCATTACTGCTATGTTAGAGACATTCTTGTTTGTTCTGTCCCCCTCTTCTGTAAGTAACTCCTGTCAGACAGAGTTCTGGGCCCGAGGAACAGGCCTTGGCAAATACCAAGTAAATGAATGAAAGGAACCTCAAGGCTCCCTCCCAGCTGAAGTAATCTCTCTCCGTGATTGCATCATTGTCATTTGAATCATGATTATTTACACATATGTACTAATTCTCCTGTTTGTTTATAAACTCCTGATGTCAAGAATCATGCTGGATTCCCTGTTACTGAGCCCGGTATGTCTTTGACCTCGGTAGGAGCTCAGACAAAGCTAATAGGAATGCTAAAGACAGCCTCTCTCACTGCCCATGGATGAGCAGCTTTGAAATGTAGCCTGGGAGCAGGGCAAGATTTTCAGTTTTTCTCTGTTCACACCTATTCCTTTGGGGGAACACTGTCTTAGGCTACTAAGCAAAATGATAGCCAAACCTTTGGAAAGTATCAATGCCGTGTGAATACGGAGATGATATATGACCTCGGGTGTCTGAGATATTTCTCTCTACCCTTACAACTGCATCTTGAGGTTCCCCCACACCCGTGGGGATGGTTTTCATAATGTAAGAATTAATCACTCTTGCTTCTCCCTGGAAGCATTGCTAAATTAATGGCTTGATATCACATCTATCATGCTTTCTCTAAACTCTCAAAGGCCCACTAGGATTGGGGAGAGGCTGGGAACTGCTATGGGCTGAGCAGGAAAACCTTCCATGGGAATCAGTAAGCGAATCCAAAATTGTTTCATACACAGTGGTGTCTGAGGCCCTGGGCTTGTTCTTGCTTGCGTTGCCAACAACGCAATGATGTACGTTTCAGCCATGAAATGCGTTCGCGCTGGTACCCAGTCTCTTCTAGTCTAAATCATTAACGTGGAAAATATCCCCTCTGGGCTGTAACATGAAAAAGAAGATTTTTGCATTGGATTTCATTTTGCAAACCTCCAGCAACTGTATTTTGTCAAGACAGAAGGCAATAAAAACAAGAAAAATCATCAGAGGTGATAATAACAAGGCACGTGCAAAAGAATGTGTTTCCTACAGAGCCATGATCGCTTTTTTTTTTTTTTTTTAAACACATTCTGTGACCTCCTTTCTTCAAAGCCACCACCTTATACAAACCTTCAACTACTTTTCTGTTTCACTACTGGTCCATGGTGGTAGAACATTTTTATAGTTATGGACAAACTTTCTCACAAAAACAAAAATAATGAAAACATTAGAAGAAAATGACCGACTGATAGAGGACAGCAGGGCACAGTTTTCGTTTTGGAAAACCAGTCCATATTTTCACATGTATGCTCACAGGACAGCCTATGCATGTCGGGGATTTTTCTGAAATCTCCACAGTCTTACTCTGCATTGTGTATCAATCAAAACCAGGCATGGCTGCCCTTTGTATCCCTGTACCGTGCATGCTGCCACACGAATTGTAAGTAAGGAGGAAGTGCCTGGGGTGGCCTATCACAGTCAGAACAGCAGATTCCCTTCAAGAAGAGCAAAATGACAAATAATTAAATATTGGACCACAGACTTTTCTGTTGTCATTTTTGTTTTTGTTTTTCTTTTTTTTTTCTGTTGTTACTGTTATTGGTGCATTTTTAGAGATACATAATGATCACATTCATTTTAGAGATACATAATGATCACATTCACATTTAGAGAATTTGTACCTGTATATGATACATCTTGCTTCTTTTGTTGTCTCCAACCACCTCCCTTCCCTTCAACCCTTCTTCCCCTCATTTACAAAGGCTTTATTTCCATTTTTCCTTATATTTTTTTCTTTTCCCTTCTTCTTTTTCCCCTCCCCTCTTCTTTGCTCCTCCCCATTTGGACATTTTCTTCTTATTTCCCAATATTTATTATACATGTTGGTCCTTATTTACAGTTTTGGTTTCTCATACCAGAGAAACAATGTGATATTTGAACCTGTGTATCTGATTTATTTCGCATAAGAGTATAGTCTCAAGGTGCATCTATTTACCTATAAATGCCTCCAGTTTATCTTTCTTCACAGCAGAGTAGCACTCCATTGTATAAACATACCACATCTTTTTTATCCATTCACCCACTGATGGGTATTTTGGCTGTTTCTAAGATTTAGCTTTTACAAATTGTGTTGCTATAAACATGGTGTGCATATATTGCAGTGGTACGATACTTTTAATTCTTTCAGGGAGATACCAAGAGGGGAATATCTGGATACATCTGAGATATACATAGTGATCACATTCATCATAGAGAATGATCTTTAGTTTTTTGAGGAATCTCTATGTTGACTGCCACAGTGGTTACACCAGTCTACACTCCCACCCACAATGGAGAAGGGTTCCTTTTTCCCCCCACAGTCCCCCCAACATTTGTTATTGGTTGATTTCTTGATAACAGACATTTTTTTCTGGGGTGAGGTGAAATCTTGGTGTTTTAATTTGCATCTTTTGAATGACCAGTGATGTTGAAAATTTTTTTATATATTTATATGCCATTTGTACTTCTTCATCTGAGAAATATTTGTTCATTTCACATGCCCATTTTTGAATTAGGTCTTCAAATTTGGGGGCAGGGTCTGAATTTTTGAAGTCTTTATGTATTCTAGATGTTAGCCCTTTGTGGAACAGCTGGCAAAATTTTTTCCCACTTTGTGGGCTGTCTCTTCACTCTGTTGGTGTTTTTTTTTTTTTTTTTTTTTTTTTAGCTGTGCAAAAGCTCTTTATAGAACAACCATTTGTTAATTCTTTATTATTTCCTGTGCGATCAGGGTTTTGTTCCTAACTCTCATTGTGCACTAAGTTAAAATCAAAATGGACCAAAGGCCTAAATATTAAAACAAAAACCCAAATCAGTGTATCTGAAATTCAGGCTGAAGAAGTCTCCTTCAGGCAGTGTTTTACCTGTAACATGCCTAGCTTTGCTCCTCAGTCCTAGCACTGAGACTCCAGTAGTCATCAGGGTATTCCAGGACAAATAAGAACCAGTTTGTCTCCATCACTTACTAGGTCTGTAATCTTGGGCAATTTATTTAATTTCTTCCTATTTTAATTTCCCAATGTCTAAAATATGGACAACAGTATTATACACTTTACAAGGTTGTTGTGGAACTACATGAGATAATCTCAAGTGTCTAAGTCAAAAGAAGGTCTCCCCATCAGTAGTAAGAACAACTAATATTCACTGAGCACAATCTCAGTACTAGCACAGTTCTGAGTACTCAACTGTAAATTTAGAAAAAAATCAGTGAGCAGATAATACTTTCGTTTGAACTTTACAGATGAAGGATTTGAAGCACAGGGAGCTTAAGTAACTTACTAAAAGTCCTATGGTCAGAAGTAATGTACCTGTGATTCAAACTTTGACAGCTTACTTTGGGGGCCATGCTCTCACATATTAGATATTACAATCATGATATTCTTAGAACAATATCTGAGGGAAAATTAGGACATGTGTATAAATTTCATTCATAATAAATAATGGTTTAATTAACATTCATTGAGGAAGGGAAGGCTAGCTAAGCATTATGGAGAGAACAAGGTCAGAGCAGTTAGGAGGCAAAGAAGGTTAGATAAGCAGCATCTTCCAGGTTCCACATCATTGAGGAACATAACAATCTGAGGATCTAAACTTGGAGTGGAAGAGCTCAGGAGATGACAGTAAGAAGTAACAGGTCATGGAGAATTTTGTGATAAGGAGACATAGTAAGAACCCAAATCCTACCTTACACATTAAGGATAAGCCAGGAAGAAGTGAGAGATGAGGAGGAGAAGTTAGGTTCCCATCTACAAATGAATCATTTGAACCCAGATTTAGCTGTGGCTGAAATTTTGCTTTGAATTTCTTCATTAGGTAAGTTATTGTTTTGCTTTGAGTACTTATGATAGGTTGGGTTGCATTGCTTTCATGTACAATGCATAGAAGCCTGATAATTGTACATCATTTGGAGACTTTATTATTTTACATATGAAAATGGGAAGATGCAACTTAGACTAGTGGTAGTAGTAGAGAGAGAAGACTACAAAATAGAGAACCAGTTAGTGAGGGTAAAGGACAGTTGGGGTGCAAGAAATCATTGTGGGGGATTATCTCTTCTCCACAATGTGCAATTTATAGGGACCACTAATTAATGACCTATGGTTCCTTTTGGCTAAAAGATGAGTCTTTAACAAATAAAGGCAAAGAAGTCCTTTCTTCTGGTAATTTGAGCCTTACCAGCTTGACCCAAAGACAGAAAGTAATGCTTATGATCCAATCACTTTATTTGTGAGACCAGTGAGGCTCTCAGGACATTCCTGGGAATTCTGTGGTTCCCTGTTCAACCCATCCTTCTTCGATTCTGTGACTGACCCCTCTCATTGCAATAAAGTCTCCCTTAAATTTCATTAAGTTCATTTATTTTGATTACAATCCATTATCCTAAGGGATATTGAGAAGATCCAGGAAGTGGAATGTTGCAACTAACCGCATATTGCAAAACTCACTGAATTGGATGGAAATCAGAGAGGCCACTTCGACTCTTCTGAGATGTTTGCTAGACTTTTTATGATGTTAGCATCGACTGCACATTTCTGTGATCTTTAGCAAGCTCTGTTACAAAACGGAACAAGTAAGGTAAACTTTCGCCATTTGGTGAAGAGAATTCTCTGGGCAGTTTGGTATAGTCTTTATTCCTCCCCCTTAAGTGCAAATGTAAACCCTATAAACAGTAGAAGCGGCAACCAAAACAATTCTGAAAGGTGGTAGGAAATAAACACACGGGTGAGGACCTCCAGACTGCAGGAGCAACACACTGGCAAGACACTTTTATTTTCCCTTCAAACAGAAAAATGAGACCCAGACTGAGAATCTCATGAAAATACCCCTTGTAAACTCATTTTTCCTCATATCCAAAGGGAATCTCTCGGACAACACTTGGTAAATGGAAAACCACATAAAAGGGGGCTTTATCTGAGAGCCCCTTCAGTCAAACCAGCTGGAAGAAGGGCTTTTCCTCCTTGCTGGGTGTCTTAGTTACTTTTCTCTTAAATTAGAATTATCTGTCAAAGATTTTTTTTATTTTAAAGAGAATTAAAAAAGCAATAAAAAATGATACAGAATTTCAAAACAAGATGATAGGAAATTAACAATGATTATTATATTGCATATTGTTATCTTCAAAGTAGTTGCTCAGATTACCAGATATAGGCATGTAAAGTTGATCAAACAATGTAAGCACTAACTGCTCCTTTCAATGAGCTAATAGAAATTAGTAGTACAATTATCTTAGCTAACATGTGTACAAGGTATGTATACACATATCTTTTTTTCCCCTTTCTTCTTTTCTCTCTTCCCCCATCCCAGTTGTTCTTTCCTTTTGAGCAGTTTCTTTCCCTTTCATAATATCTCTTGTACCTTTTGGATTTTATTTACTCTTTCAGTTTCTTACACCAGAGAGACAACACAGTGTTTACACATGTGGGTCTGATTTATTTCACTTAAGGGTATGGTCTCTAGTTGCATCCATTTATCTATAAAAGCCTCGAGTTTATCTTTTTTATAGCTGAGTAATATTCCATTGTATAAAAGCACCACATCCTTTTTATCCACTCCTCACAGTCTTGCCAACATTTGTTATTGGTTGATTTATTGATGGTAGCCATTCTTTCTGGGGTGAGGTGGCATCTCAGGGTTGTTTTAATTTGCATATGTTGAATGACCAATGATATTAAATATTTTTTCATATATTTATTTGCCATTTGTATTTCTTCATCTGACAAGTGTGAAAGATTTTAGAAAAGCAACATAAAAATGATTCAACAATCAGTCACAAATTCTCTTGAAAGAAAGGGAAAAATAGAACCCCTCAGCAAAAAAGTAGAGTTTTCAAAGAAGAACCAGATGGAAAAAATATTATATTGAGAAATCTCATATAAGACATAAAACCCTGTATGAGTGGACTTCATAGAACAAGGCATTTACAGAAAATAGAATCAGTGAATTTGAGAACAGACTAATATAATTCATGCAACAGAAACATCATGAAGAAAATAGATTGCAAAAACAAAGCACAAATAAATCCTCACAAATCTGTGAACAACATCGAAAGGATCTTTTTGATTTTTTTGGATTAGTGTACATATATGATTATGTCACCTGTGAACATGGTAGGATCTCTTCCTTTCTAGTTGGTATAATACTTTGAAGTGTCCCGCTTTATTGAATTAGCTATGACATCTGGTACAATACTGAAAAATAGTGGTGAGAAGGGGCATTCAAGTTTTGTTCTCAATTACATGAAAAGTTCTAATTTCATACCAGTAAGTATGATATTAATTTAGGTGTGTGGTTGTTAATTATCAAATTGAGAGAGTACTCATTTATTCCTACATTGCTGACAATTTTTATGAGTGGGTATGATTTTTTTCTTTAGTTTTTGATGTGATGGATTATATTTACTTGTTAATATTACATCGACCTTGTGCACCCAACATGTATCCTCCTTGTTTATGGTGTGCAATTCTCTTTTTATAATTGGATTCAATTTGCTGATATTTGTTGAGCGTTTTTTTCATCAGAGCTACTAGTCTGTTGTTTTATTTTATTGTAATACTGTATATCTGGTTTTGATATTAGAGTGATTCTGGATTCATAGAATCAACTAAGTAGTATTTATTTTGCTTTTTTTCTTCTGATAAACGTTTTCGATAACTGATAAATTTTCTTCCTTAACTGTTTGGTTAAACCAGTAAAGCTATCCAAACTTGGTGCTATTAAAATACACAAATGATTTGAATAGATATTTGCATAAAGAACATGTATAAATGATAAAAAAATACACCAGAAAAATGATCATTTTCATTTTAACTGTTAGAAGAATGCAAATCAAAATCATAGTATCATATCCCTATCAAAATGGTTGAAATACAAAAATACAAGCACAAAACACTAGAATATAAAGAAAGTGGATAATGCAAATATTACTTGTGGGAAAGCAGTACCTTAACTTCTGAAAACAGTTTAAGACTTTGTTAAAAGTGAAATGAGCAACAAGCACTTGTATTCCTGAGCATTTATATAGAGAATTAAAAACTCAAGTTGACACAAAAACCTATGCATGAAGTGGTATAAATGCTTTATGCTTAACAGCTAAAACTAGAAATAAATCAGCTGTCATTCACTGAGAAAATGATTTAAAAAATGGATTCACATCTATATCATGAATTTTTACTCAGCAATAAAAAGGACCAAACCGTCCATACATGTAACAGCCTGGATAGATCTTCAGAGAATAATTCTGCCTGAAATAAAAAGCTAATTTCAAGAAGTCAGGATACTTTATGATTTAAATAACTGTTGAAATGACATAATTATGGAAACAGACAACAGATTAATAGCAAGAGAGTGGACTGGAGAGCAGTGGTGATAGCTAACAGGAAAACATCAGAGATCTTTTGGTAATGGAAATAATCCACATCTTGCCCATTGCAATGTTAGCAGCTTGGTTATGATATTGTACAGCAGTTCTGTAGGGACTAAATGTTGGGAAAAATAAGAAAAGGGTGAATGGTATTGCTCTATATAATTTCTTACAATTGCATGTGAAAATAGAATGACCAAAAGAAAGTTTTTCATTTAAAAACAAACAAAATACAATATGATCCAGCAACTGCACTCTTGGGAATTTGTTCCAGAGAAATGAGAACTTACATTCCTTTACAATCTGCACAGATTCAGAGCTGTTTTTTTCATAACATCATCCTTCTGAAAATAGCCTCACTATTCTCCAATAGGTAAATTTTTAAAGTGAGGGCCACACATAACCCAGAATAATATTCTGCAACAAGGGGCTGGGGATTTAGCTCAGCGGCAAAAGCGCCTGCCTGGCAAGCGCAAGGTCGTGAGTTCGGTTCCTGGTACGGAGAAAAACCAAAAAAAAAAAATATTCTGCAACAAAAAGGGACAGATATCAAGAAATATGTACAAAAAGTGGAACAATCTCCAGGGCATTGTTGAGAGAAATAATTTCAAAAGGTTATGCACTTTATGGTGTAATTTATATAACCCTTACAAAATGATAAAATTTAGATATAGAGGACAAGTTAGTGGTTGCTAGGGAATAAGGATTGAAAAGGGTTAGGCAGGAGGGATGTGAGTGTCATTATAAAAATCAGCGCAGTCATGCTTTTGTGATGTAAATGTTAAACACTTTGTCTGTGGTGTTGGGTACCTGAATTTACACATGCAATAAAATTGGATAGACCTAAATGTGTACACACACATACATACATACACACACACACACATACATACACACACACACACACATGCACAAAATAACCACACACAGAGATACATATAAGTAAAGCTGTACTTATTTGATTAAGGGAATCTGAATGAGATCAATAAATTTGATTAAGCCCAGTAAACTGTACCAATGTTAAAATCCTGGTAATGATACACTATAGTTTTAAAAAATGTTACAGTCTCTGAGGTGTATATTTACATCATTTCTTTTCTTACTAGTACATATTTGCAGTACACAATGTTTACATTTCTTGTGTGGAGCTGATACATGTATATAAGACATCTTAATTCCTTTTCTTTCATTCCTTTCCCTCCGCTCTTATCTCCTCTATCCATCTCTTGATGCCCTTCTCATTTGAGAACGATCTACCTCTCTACATAAATTATCTATCTTCATTTTGCTCTGTATTTATGATTTTGATTTCTCATGTAAAATAAACCATTTGATAGTTAAGCCTTGTATCTTCACATTATGGTCTCAAGATACATCCATTTTCCTACAAATGACTCAAGTTTATCTTTCTTTATGGCACAGTAGTACCACCACATATTTACATTATTTCTTTCCAGTGCATGTGAATCTACAATAATCTCAATACAAATTTAAATAAAAGTAACACACAGTAAGACAAAAAGTGGGAGATTAAGAGCCTGCTTAAAAGAAAAGTTGTTGTGTTTACAACTTGAAATCTAAGATAGCTGAACACCCAAATATTCCAGAGCTTTACATGGTGGAAAAGCAGATACTTCCTCCAATCTAATGGCAGTGTGATCAAAGGCAGTGACCCAAGACACACAGCAGGTGACTGAATGAGGGCTTGCAGAAGTTTGAATTTCTGGGCAGCCATTGTATCAAATATTTTGGTTGAGAAAGAAGCCACATGCTGAGGGTTAAGGGGATGAAGAAAGACCAGTTGCTAGGAGACAGGAATTCCCAAGTCAATTTCTGGGTCCAAATGTGTGGACCTAACAAGACTGAAGCTTTGTTATTTGCCCTAGGAATTTTCTAGAAGCATAGACCTATCACCACCACCCTCCCCCAAATGAGTGTCTTAGAGCGATTATTGGAGGTTTCCACATCAGGTGATCAATCTAGGATTCTGGTCATAGGGTCAGTGATTCCCAAGTTAATTCTGCTCAGCAGTACTGATATGCTGAATCACCATGTATGGTCCCCTATTTTTTGTTCTTCCAAATGGATTAAAGCTAATCATGAGCATTTCATTTAAATGAGCCAATGAATTTCCTTTTTTAAAAAAATTATTTGCAGTTAACAAGACACTTAATAATTGTTCATCCATTTAATATGTAGTGTGCGAGTTACATAATTGTTTACACAGTTCTGTAGCAATGCCAAGGCGCTTATCCACACAGGCCCAGGGGTGTCTACACATCTGCAGTGAGATGTGAACTTACACTTGGAAGTACTGGTGTGCAGCTGCACCTGTCTTCATAACCTACTGAAGAAACCAAGCACGCAGTACAGAGAGTCATTCACATGTAGGCACATACAGAATAATCTCCTTAGTAAAAGAATTATTGTGAATCATCTTGTCCCTAAAACTTTGGGGCACATGTATAATAGCCTGAGGATATTCGAAAGTGAAGAAGATGTACTTATTGCAATACATGAATGGAGTTAGCTTTTTTTAGAATTTCAGGAAATGATGTGGGATTATAATATAATGAAGTTTTCTAAGGTTCACCATCTGCTAGTTAGCTTGTATGTTCACTTCAGTGCAGTTTTGGTTCTCACAGATAGAAGCAGCTACTTGTTCTCTATAACGAGACTCCATGGAGCTGGGTTCCAGCAAGCTGCCAACTCTTAGAGTCTGGAATCATGTCTTCTCCTTGGCATCTACCTGTGGCATGAAGCTAAACCTCAATTAGCCGAGAAGGAGCAATCAGGGAGTGTGAAATGTTGGCCCTAGTGCCTTTGTCAAGCAGGCTGAATAGTGATGAAGGGGGGAAAACAGAAGCATTTAATACTCTCAGTGAACTCGGTTCAATAATAGCTAGAGGAAAAGAAATAACAAAGGAGCCCATCACTCAAGGTTTTCCCTTCTTTCATCAATGTCTTGAGAAGATATAACATGCATTCCATACATACTGTGTTCTAGAATTGCCACTTGCCCTATAATGTCCTTTATAACTGTTCCCAATGCCCCAGTGTACAATCCAATCTAGGGTCGCAAATGACATTTATTTGTAGTGTCCCTTTCCTACCCTTTATTAGGAATCAGTTCTTTGCTTTTTATGTCACTGATAATTTTGAAAACTAAGATGAGGAACTGTAAATAGTATTGCTTCTCAATGTGTATTTTCCAGATGATCCCTCATTATAAAAATGCAGACTTCTCTTTGATGGCTTGTATACCGTAAGTGACGATGTATTTTTCTTTGAGTATCACATCCAGAGGCTCAAAATATCCGATTGCCCTTCATTAGTAATATCTAGGTAGATGATATAGAAATAGACATAGATACAGATATACCAATCACTTGGACACAGTGTTTACTTCTTCAATTTCTTTCTTTTAGAATGTGTACATAATTTGTAATTACACAATCTGAAGTCTGTACCTTGTCCTTTCTCAACCTATGATCCATTGTTTATTATCAACAGCTGCCTATCTACCCTCTTAACCCACCTTCCTATCTGTATTATCGGTCTAACTTCATCAGTAATGGCTTATGGATTCACACTATGTTTAACTTAATGTACAACTACTAATCTGCAACTATTGTCCTTACTAATTTTGAAACCCAAATGATCTTAGATCTCAAAGTAGGTGCCCCCTTCAAGTCTATTTTTCTGCACTGTTATAGGTTCTCAAATTTTTAAAGACACTTTTTTTACTCTGGCACAAGATTATGCCCCTCGTTTATTTTGTAATTTTCCTCCTCTATTTTTCAAATTAACCATTTTTTTCAAGTACTGGTTTCTTTACTGGGAATACTACTTAGAACTCAGTTCTGTATAATAGTATGTTTATTGCTATGGAAGTGTCATTGTTTTACTATCTTTTAATGGACAGAATTAGGAAATGGATGTCTATATGGAGCTAATTATATTGGTTCTTCCAATAGTATTTCAATCTTATAGAGATATCCCATATTTCTATTTTTTCTTTTAAGAAAAATGCTGGCTTCCAATAATATCTATGTATTTATTATTTGGTGTTGTAACCCACATGTGCACACATAATTCTTTTAGTATTATTGTCCTCAGAACAATATGAAAACAAAACAACTGAGAAGTACTCACAATTTGCTTACAATTCTTATTTTTGCTTCAGGTGAAAGGTATGTAGACAGAGGGCAAAATCAAAATAACTTTAATAGTTCTTCCTACCTCCCATGTTGGTAGTTATGTTATTCATCTGAAGTATGTTTATTTTTAGTTGTTTGTACTTGATTTATTTTTCTGATTTAGTTTGATGTTTCTAATATGTAGATCATTAACATTAAAAAGAAAATTAAAATTTTAAGTAAAATTTGCCAAGAATGTTTGCCAAAACCAGATGGACACGTCTGAAAAAGCCTGATAATGGAGAATTTCTTCCTTTGTGAAATGCTTGTTTAACTGATGGTCTTGCAACGTAATTTGACATTTTTAAACTTCCTTAGCAACCCATGGTGTCACCCAACCCTCCAATCACAATGCACCAAATCTACTTTTGTAGGTTTTCCCTGCTTGCTTTCCCTATAAAAGTCCCCAAACCCTGCCTGGCAGGGCTCTGATTTTTTGGGAGAGATCCCAGTCAGGTCCACTGATATAATAAACTGCCTCCTAAACCTTCTCGGTGCCATTTTTTCCCATGTTTGGTCTGTTTTCTGTAACAACATGATTCCATATGTCAAAACATTAAAAAGGATGCTCATTGAGTGCCATATTTCCTTGTACATTTCACTCCATTTATTAAACAATTGCATTTAAAATAAAAAATCCTTCCTTCCCATTTATCTTTTAGAAAAATCAGTACAAATGTGTTATTGTTCTTTCTTGATAATGCAAAACATGCAAAAAATTAGTAGGATGTTTTCCTATACACTAAAAGGTAGCATAAAAATAGCACGGTTAAGTACCGTTACCTACTGGTGGGAGGGTGCTTATTTTTTTTCCACTGGAAACTTTCCTCATGCTTCCCTGGGAGGAAAGCTGGTCACCTAAAGGCTGGAGGGCAAGGTTGCCTCCTTCCCTAGCAGTGAGGCAGACAGAATAAAGTCTGGGACAACAAACCAGTAGTTGAACAGCATAGGTTCCTAAAGAAAGACCAGCATGGGATAAGTCTTGAAGGACAGATTTAATCCTGAGATTTGAAGAACCTCAGATCCGTATGAGTGAAAAGCAGACCAAGAGGATGCCACACTATTCATGGCAGTGTGGAGTAGTCACCATGCATAACCCATGAGTAAATGCTGAGTTCTGAAATTAACTATCTAACCTGGGTTAAATTGCAAAATGAAAACTAGACAAAGCCATGCAGTATTATAAAGGCCAGAAAGAGATTTGAGCAGAGGAGTGATATGATAAAAGTAATGTTGAAGGAAGAAGTTTTTGCAGGATTGTGCAGGGTAAATGGGAGTGAGAAGAGATTGGGGAAACCACAAAGGAAGCTACTGCTATTATTCCCTTGTAGTCCAGCAGTGCTGTCAATATTGGTCAGGACTAACAAATGATTCAAATGTTTAGCAAATTGTTATACTATAGAATGTGCAGATGAAGAATCAGTTAAAAATAATGACAGTTTTTCAGGTAATAATAGAAGAATGTGATTGAAATGGGCTGATGACAGAAGATGACAGCAAGATACGAATAGACAAATCAAAGAAAATGTTAACCATATACTATCAACACTTGTTTAAAAGAGCAAAGCAGGAGGTATTACAGTCTCAGACTTCAAGTTGTACCGCAAAGCCACAGCAATAAAAATAGCCTTGTATGGGCACAAAAACAGCCATGTGAAAAAGGAAAAAGAATAAAGAATGCTGAAACAACCCCAAGTGCCTTAGCCATCTGATCTTTGACAAAGGAGCCAATAACATATGCTAGAGAAAAGATATCCTCTTTCATGGTGCTATAAAAACAGGTTATCCATGTGCAGAAGGATATGTACCCATATCTCTCACCTTATACTAAAATCGAATCAAAATATACTGAAGCCCTAGATATAAAAACAGAAACGCTGAATCTTCTGAAAGAAAAAATCAGTAAAACAATTCAAGGCATAAACATAAGTAAGGGCTTCCAGAACAGAACCCTGAGTACAAGAGACACAATACCAAGAATCAGCAAGTGAAGTTATATCAAATTAAAAAGCTTCTGTACAACAAAGGAAAAAACCAACAGAGTCAAGAGATAAACTACAGAGCAGGTAAAAGTTTTGCCAGCTCCTCCTAGGACATAAAGAATTTAAACAAACCAGTCCCCCCAAAATAGAAGACCCAATCAAAACTGGACAACTTAAATGAATAGAAACTTCTCAGAAGAAGTAGAAATGACCAGTAAATATATGAAGAAAAGTTCATCATCTTTGGCAATTAGGGAAATCCAAATCAGAACAGCATTGAGATTCCACCTTCTTCTAAAAAGAATGGTTCTCATCAAGAACTAAATAAACAAAATATGTAAGTCATGTGGGGGAGAAAAGAACCCTTCTACATTATTGGTGGGAATATAAATTTGTACAACTATTACAATAATCAACATAGATATGCCTCAAAAAACTACAAGTGGAAATTCCATTTGACCCACTTATATCTCACCTGAGTACCTTCATAAAATAATTGAAATCATCATCCTACAGTGATATTTCCATACCCATGTTTGCAACAGCATAACTTGCAATATCTACATTATGAAAGAGGTCCATATGCCCACAAACATATGAACAAATAAAGAAAATGTGGTATACATACACAATGGAGTTTTGCTCAGCCAGAAAGAAGGATACATTTGAGACATTTGTTAGAAGAATGAATGGATCCTGAGACCATAACATTAAGTGAAGCAATCAGACAAAGGGAGTAAAAAGTGCATGCTTTCTCTAATGTGAAAATTCAAAATATAACTAATGCAGACAGCAAAATAAGAGAGAGATGTTTGGAAGCAGGGAGGGGGATGCTGTGGGGATGGCTGGGGATCTGAGGAAGGGAGGAGTGAGAAGGGTGGAGGAGAGGGTTATAAAAATGACCACGATGTGATATACCAATTCTCCACGTCTAATGCAATTTTTAGGTGTTCCAAACTTGAAGTAGTAGTAAAATGTGAAGGCATCCATGGGGTTTGGAGGTCATTGCCAGCTGTGAGCATGACCAAGGAGGAAGAGCAATGGAGCAGTGACTGGTGTAGGAGCCCTGCCTGGGGTCATGTTTGGAAGAGGAAGGAGGAGGAAGAGAAATCAGCACAGGAAGCAGAGGTGTCATTGAAGAAGCGGGAAGATGGGTTAGAAGTTCAAGAAAGAAAATGAAAAGATAAGTCAGGGTGGGATGGGAGGAGCTTTTGTTATTACAGGGATGGAAAATATGGTTCCATTGGTAAAGTCTATTCACATAATGGTCGCTCCAAAAGATGCATGCTTAAATGAAGAGCAGAAGCAAAACAAAAGAAAACAACAACAACAACAAAAATCCCACCTATGGTTACCAGCATTAAACAACAATGAAACATTAATGAAATTAAAGACCAAGAAAATACCTTGGAAGGTTCATTAGCATCATGTAGTTATGAAGACTAACCTATTCTCAGCCTTCCTTAAAACACAGTGATATATTTATTTACATTTAAAGAAAGCTACACACACACACTCAACTTAATACTTTTCTGCTAATTCTTTCCTTGTGAAAACTGTGTCACAGTTTGTATCATGTCTTGGTACCTTAATGGCACTAGATTTTTTTAAGGTTCTCTTGGTGGTAGATTCTGAGTGGATGAAACTCTTTGTGCAGTACTATACATTGGTCTTTAGAGGTTGAAATTTTCCTGGGATTTATCAGGTTCAACTAATTTCTGTTTTCAGATCAAAAGATGTTTTGGAGGAAGTTGAACTCACCAGTAAAGAGTTGCTGGCCATTCCATGAGTTAGTTCCTGGCCTCAGCTGAGCAGAGTGGAGGATGTGGACCATCTGAGTTTCTCTGGATGAACTTGCCAGTGGTGAGCAACAAGAGGGGGACACACAGGCCAAAGCATAAGAGAATGAGAGAGCGTGTGTTCTCTTTCGTGGAGAGATGAGCTGCAGACTGCAGGGAAGCCACACTGTTTGAAAGGAGAAGACCTGGTCCTCGTTCAGCTTTCCACCACTTTCCCGCATGATTTTGAACAGGGGATTAATGAACTTCTCTGGGCTTTGGAGAAGATGAGGAAGGAGTAGATAGAACACTGACACACAGTGTTTGGTTCACTGTAGAATTTCTCGAATTCCTCTAGCACTATATGCTTTGTGCAGGAAGATGAAAACCTAGAAGAATGTTACATATCTTGTCCAGAGTCCAGAAAACAGCTGGTGAATTCTGTCAACTAACTCTTCAAGGCTGTAAGAAATCTTTTGGGCTTCATCTGCACGCATCCCTGTCAATGGAATACCTTACAGGTGATTCCAAATCTGAGGCAAGACTTGTGACATCTTACAGTTGAGCAACAGAGATAGGCACTCTTGGGTGTCCTGTCACTTACTGCAATTTGGCTAGACTGATTCTATTTCAAATTTCACAATTTGCTTTTAATTTCTTAAGCTCAGAAAGGTAAATTCTAATGGTTAGATCTTTTGTAAATGCAGGCATAACTGTCATAAACTGTGATTGCCACCTAAAATGCCAGCAAATTGATTCCAACCATAGTAGAATATTTGACTGCTTATTATACCCCTTGTGCATGTACACAAGTGTGCACACACAAAAGCACGTACATTTCTATGCACAGAGCAGGTATTTGCTTTTATTTGTTTCCAGTTGCACCCATAGGAGCTTTTGTTTTGTATCCAAGGGAAGAGAGATGAAGTTTGGGTGGGGATAGAATGTGAGCAAAGGAATGACAAGAAAAACGGAGAAGAAAATAAGCTCATGTCTCACATTTTCCACTGACTGGGCTTGAATGCCTATAATTAGTGAGGGGTGAGGTGGGTGTGGAAGCTGAAGAGCTATTCAAAAAATATTTTTGCGAGGTTCTTGGCACAAGCACAACCTCTGGAGCCCAAGTGGCCAAGGGAGACACTAGAGGGCAAGTGGTGCTACTCGGTGACACTGGCAAGGAAACCAACACGACCTTGGGGACCGAGGGCTGAAAACCATGACCACTCTGGCCTGATGGTTGCTTCTAACTACAGGTAGGGCAGCAGTGGCCAGGCTTCTCTCAGGGGTTCTCCCAGGGAGACCTGGCAGACCCTGGAGAAGGAGAACAAAGACCTGGGGAGATTCTCAGATCTTTGCAGCTGACTGGTATGGTCCGCCCAAGGTCCTTTGGGAACAACTGAAGTAGAGTCTATATAACTTAATTTTTAATACCAGCTTTGCTGTGAAATTTCTTGCTCTGGACAGGTGATCTTCCTTCCTTCAATTTAAGTTTTCCCACATAGAAAGGGAAAATTTTAGATTTGATCTAGGATCCTCCTGGGTTTAGCATTACTAAACACTAAATGTATTTTTCTATTGTCAATTAGATAAACATTTTCCAAGTGCCAATATCCAAGTTTCTTTTTTCTTTTTTTTTTTTTTTTTGGTTTTTCTCCGGTACCGGGAACCGAACTCACGACCTTGCGCATGCCAGGCAGGCGCTTTTGCCGCTGAGCTAAATCCCCAGCCCCCAATATCCAAGTTTCTACTGCTAATTTTACACATGAAATTACATGCACATACCTCATTACTTGTCATGCTTGGCAGGTCAATCTTCAAGTGTTACTTTTGTCATTCACCAGCTGTGTGGCTTTGATCATCTCTCCTCATCATAATGATTCTCAGTTTCCTCGCTCATACAGTGAGTATGACATCACTTCCCGCCAGTGTTGCCAAAGGCAAAGCCCGCAAACTTCAGGGTCATAGTAGGTGCTCAGAGAATGGTGTCAACCGTTACTGTGTCACTACTTACAAACTCTAGTAATGGATGCTGTCAACCTAAACATAAAAATGACTTTGTGAAGGATAAAATAGAACTGCTGAAAACCTGAGCTAGTTTCTCAAAATATGTGTGATCGTAAACATAATGAGATATTATTTAAAATGCGCCATTCAAGAGCACTTTCCTCTGTCATTTGTCTCTGAATCCCTCTCGATATGCCATTTCTCTTGTTTCCCTTCCTCTGACAAGAATCTGGAGAGAGTCCAACGGTTTTCTCGACCTTTGCTACTCAAATTTTTCAACCTAATTAAAGAAACTTTTGCTCAATTCGGTGAAATATAACTTCTTTCATTCCTAGTCAGCCTCTAGAGAAAGTTATTCCTTAACTACAGTTTTTGTGTCTCTCAGAACTGCTATCTTTCCCCCTGCCCCTCCGCTCTTAGAATACATGTTGGAATGTGGCCCATGCAGATGCTGACCTTTTAAATATGTTTAAATAAATCACATTTTTCTGATTCCAAGAAGAAAGGGAACTTGGATATCCACAGTTACTACAAATAGTTCTTACACTTGATTTTACCCAAGAGTTTCAGGAGAGAACTTGCATCTCTGGAAACAGACAGCCATATTTGTGTAACTTGTATGATCTCATTAAATAGTAGCTGCTTGATAAAATATGTTAAATATGATCATGATTGTACATGACATCATTTTCCCAGTGCCCTTGCAAGCAGTTTTCATCTGATCCTTATAGGAATTGTGTAAGGAAAATATTATACTATTGACAGCTTAGAGCATATACGCTGAGTAATTTTGTCTAAGTTCACATAAATCATAATGTACCACACACTAGACTCAAAACAAACAAAATAAAACAAATAGTTCCCAGCTCTGTTACCACGTGAAACATAGGTCCATGACGGTCATATATGTGGGCTGGTGTGGAGGATACTTTGTGCCCAAAGGAGATTTGAAATTTCAAAGGGGCTTTGTCCCAGTAAAGATATGAAATGCATACATATTTGTGCTGGGGGGCAAAATGGAAAGCTGGCTGTTAGTGAGCAAACACGGCTTGCTTTAGCGTTTGGACTTGGGGTGGTGATGTGCATATGTGGTGTCCTATGGATTGCAGCAGACAGATATTGTGGGCAGATCAATGTTTGCTTCTCTGACAGGAGATGGCTGGTGTGGACCTGCTGTCTCCAAGAATAAAGAACTAACTTCCTTAGCCTAGTCAAGAGCGTTCTGCAATGCAGGCACATAGTGGATCAATAAAAATAAACATTGATCCTTATATCGCATCTTGCTTTCCAGGTATGGATAGTACCAGCAACTTTGTAGTTGAAAGAGTTTTCATGGCCCAGAACAGCGGACCTGAACCATAAAGAGAAAGGTAAAGGGAGAGCTACTGTCACTTTTGGAAAATTGAAGGTAAAAATATACCTATATTTGATGATAGAGATTTCTTTTATTTATTTTGATTTTAATAAAACAATCATGATGAAATTAAGTGTTCGAACACTTCATCCTTAGCTGGAGTTGTCTTAAAAGCAATTTTAGAAGAGAACATTCTTTCCCCAGCAATTTGGAATCAGGGTCCACTGTGATCTGTTTTGAAATTATGTGTTTGGATCTTACAATTTTTAAATGGAGTAAATCACCTTTCACAAATTTGCTCTGTGCTTTCTTTCCTCCCCCTTTAAAATGCTGATCCACCAGTGCAAAACACTGTGCTTCTCCATCCTTGAATTCTTGCTCAGTTTTGTTGTTTTGTTTTTTGTTTTTTTCCGGTACCAGGAATCGAACTCACAATGTCGTGCTTGCCAGACAGGTGCTGTGCCACTGAGCTAAACCCCCATCCCCTCCTGCTCAGTTTTGGAAGTCAGCTCTAATCATTATCCACATCAATCACTATCTTTCTTGCTGGAAATAGTCTTCTGTCCTGTTCTGGACACTACTAACACTGATACTAGTTTCATTCTTTCTGTTACTGGTGATGTTCTTCTCATCAAATAGCAGGCTCTTTGGAGAGTTGCTGAATCTGATTCCATTCTCCTTGAGCTATTGCTCAGTAAGACCAAAATCAGCAGGAAGAAAACTCCATGTGGAGCACACTTGTCAGAGAACCTAGCACATAGTGCATACTCTGAATATTCGTTGAATGAGTTCATGAATGAAAACAAGTGTGTTGAACCACATATTTCCAACATGAAGACTCGGGAAAGATTACTCATCGATCCTAATGAATTTGTATCTTCACTTTTTTATTTTCAACTTCTTTCTGCTTTTCTGACAGTGGAGGTCAAAGTAAGGTAAGGAAGGACAGAATTAAGTTGTGAATCTTAGTTTTTCAGTATATCACATCCTATGAAGTTTTCTTGATATAGACAATTTGTTTCTTCATTGGTTAGCAAAATAGAAAAAAAAATAAAAGTAGGTAATATCTACAAAGACCATTTGGGAGACTTCTTTACACATTCCTAAGGACTTTTTAGAGCCTTCAAAAAATCAGAATTGTGGCTTAAAAACTCCACATTTGTTCTAAAAAGGAAAGATTATTGTCATTTTCCTTGACCTTGACCTAAAATGTTGAGTTACTTGCAAATATCCCATGTTTATCTCAGTTTTTACAATCAGACTTAAAATATTAAGAAAACACCCACATCTCTATATTTTCATCTCATTTTCTATACCAATCTACATTCACAGAATATTTGTGAGGTGAAAGAAAGGAGACCTTTCAAGGTGGAAGAAAAGTCTATACATGATCTAGGTGAATTAGTGTTACTGATTTGGAGTAGTTGAATGAACAGTATCCTCTTTCTGGACATCAAACTTCTTTAAAGGAGGTTATTAGATCAAGTTACTACTAAATTCTTCGCAATCTTCAAGCACACACACACACACACACACACACACGCACACACACACTCTAACATATACCTATCTCTACATCATCTACATATCAGCTGATACTTTTGGTAAAATTTACAATTAACGCATGTAATTTAGGAGTTTCTCATCTGTTTTTGTAAGTTTAGTTGAGTGATTTGGACCTAGCATTATATGATTTAATATCAGGATTTGCTACTGTGATAGAATGGAATTGGAACATGTCCATTATAGTACATGGGAAAATTTCTTTGAAGATTGAGTAAAAATCATCTATAAAATTAGTTGGGATTAGTTTAATGAAAAGGCATGTGATATTTTTGTTTTACTTTCTCAGACTATTTTATATAGATTATGCATCTTGTCTATATTACCAAATTTACTGATATAACAGAAAAGTTTGAAAAGTTTCTTTACTAGTAATGAAATCTTTTGTTTTCATGTGGTTTCATATTCTTTCCTTTTTAAGAAAAAGTTTCAGGGTTTTACTAGTTTTTAAAAGAAACAGCTATTATGGTTATGGATTCATGCTAACATTTTGTATCTTACTAATATTTTTTTTCTATTAATTACTTTTCGGAGTTTTTGAATTCATTTAATTGATATTTTAAGTGTCTTTATTAAAGTCATTTGTTTTTAATATTTCTTGTTTGATACTGAATGTAGGATGTAGGAACACACAAATTTCTCACCACTATTTTGCTACATTGTCTATAATCAACACATTCTGACATATAAAATTCTCATTGTCATTCATCTATATTTTGATCACAACTATTATTTAAAATAATATTTTAATATTTCTAAGTGGATTATCTCTCTTTGGATAGAATGGTCATACTTTGCTGTTAATTTGTAAGTTTATTGCTATGTATCAGAATCTTGCACTATTATGTGAGTTTTGATTTCTAGAATTTTTTGCGCTTTCTTTATAGCCTGGTGAAAGGTCAGTTTTGAACATATCCAAATTGTTGGTGACAATATATATTTTGTTAGTCAAATTATTCATATTTTTATTTGGTAGTGATCTACATAAAATTTCATTTATTAAGAGATATGATAAAATCTTTCACTAAGTCTTTGCTTTATCACACTTTCTAATGTCACATATTTAGAATATGTTAATTAGGAACATACAATTCTTTCAAATATCTCTCTGTGTGCATGCATGCGTGTGTGTGTGTTTTTGAGGACAGGAGGGTTCAGTTCTCTGAAACACTGCAGGGTCAAACAAAGCTTTATTTTGTGCTTTTGCTTGACTGGTACTTTAGATGTTAAGTGTATGATTCTAAATAAACATAATCTCCTTTATTTTCTCTTAATAATTAGTTTCATCATCAAAGTGTGGATATAGTGTTAATGGATAATATGTCAACTGGGTCTTCCAATTTATTAATTTTTAATTTGGCCACATCTATTTGTGGTTTGCAATCTATTACTTTTTAAGTTTTTATTATTTTTTTGAGTATAGGGGATTGAACCCAGACTCTTTGCACTGAGCTACATTGTCAGCCATTGGATTGGATTGGATCGGGTCAGGTTAGACTCAGTTGGATTTTGTAGTACTGGAGACTGAACATAGGAGCTTTTTCACTGAGCTAAATCCCAAACCCACTTTACTCACCCCTATGATTTTTAATTTTGAGACAGGCTCTTGCTAAGTTGCCCAGGCTGGGCTTGAGCTTATGATCCTCAGCTTCCCAGACTGCTGGGAATACAGGTGTGTACCACTATACCAGGCTCTCAATAATTTTAGTAACCAAACTTTCAAATGCCAAGCCTACTGCTCATGCTTCTCTGATAGAAATGAGTGTACAAATCCCCTGCGAGTCTGGTTAGAAAGAAAGTTTTTTCTAGGCATATCAGGGTAAGGCTTAAGCTTCTGTGCTTCTAGCAAACTCCTAGTGATGAGGAAGCTGCTGGTCTGCAGAGCACATTCTGTGCGGCGGAAGCTTAGCTACTCCTTTTGTGGGCATGTGATGTTCTCCTGAAGATATATATCTTTAATTTAAATGTCCTTCCCATATCTTCTATTCATGTTTGAGTTTTTTTGATGTTTATAACTGCTAAGCCACATTGGAAGTGTTGGTTTTCCTCAATTTCTTTTCTTTTCTCTTTTGTGAAAAATTTTGATGGTCACAGTGCTCTGTGGTTTATCTATGGCTGCGACTTTCGGTGAGGGGCAAGGGTGATGCTCAGAGGGTACCGGGAGTAAATGTGGAGATTCTACCCTGCGCTTGGCTAACCTCCGAGATACCACTGCCCTAGTGTGAGACAGTGCAGCTCTCCTGGGGACTCATCACAATCTACACGGGACAGCCCCCCCTCAGAGCTGCTGCTAATCAAAATAAGAACAAAGTTAACATTGTTGAGTGCTTCCTTCATGCAAGGTACTGTTCTAAAATGTCAGTAGATGCAACTTGTCCAAGTCTTTTTTGAACATCTAAAGCATCAACTCCTCTCTGTATTTTTAATGCCTTCCAATTTTCTGAAATTGATGAAAACAATATATTTTTATTCCAGCTGTATACTATAAAATAACCCGAACATTTCAACAAGTTGGATAAGACCCTCAAATCAAACTCTACCGCGGAGAGTGTAAATAGGGTAAAGAGAGAAAAAGAGAGTGAAAGAGAAAGAAGAAAGTGAAAAAGAAAGAGGCCTTAGCAGAAAGAGAATGAATAAAGATACAATGGAGAAAATGAAAAATGAGTGAAGATTAACCTTGAACAACAGTTAGGAGTTCAACTGTATTCTGCTTGGTTTTATTTTTTGACCTCCTGTCCAGGCTTTCAAATCTCTGCAAACAAGATTAATTGAGTAGCCTTCAACATGCAGAGAGAGCCCTGACTGGAATGGCCTTACAGATCTGACCCAAGAGAATAGGGGGAATATTA
The DNA here is from genome assembly GCF_000276665.1 of Chinchilla lanigera. Lineage (NCBI taxonomy): Eukaryota > Metazoa > Chordata > Mammalia > Rodentia > Chinchillidae > Chinchilla > Chinchilla lanigera. Next base: position 18,845,049 of record NW_004955420.1, on the reverse strand, counting down.
ATTCTGGTTTCCCAAGAAGCAGATTTTCATAAATTTATTGAAGAGACATCTTGTTCTGTATTGCATAGATTGCTGCCCTAATCTGAACAAAAGTGCCTCTTTATTTTGTGGATTTACAGAAATGTAATTAGCAATGTCTAATGAGAGGTCAAAGACGAGCCATTTTAGTAGCAGAAATGAACTCATTGGAATTTGCAGGGTAATGCGATCTTTCATCTCCAGAATTTTTTCCTTTCATTTTCAAGCTTGCGCAGACAAGAAGACAGGTGAAGCCATCTGCAGTTTGGGTTTAGGCCACTAACTCCAATTTCTGGAAAATTTGAAGCTCTAATGCTAAAAAAAAATGTTTCCTCCTGTTTTTAATGGCATTTGTTTTGCAAAAGGAAAACAATCTCAATTTCTTGTACTTAATCAAAATTTGTTTCTTTAGCATTCACCATGTCTCCATGGGCTACTTTGTCTTTAATTAAGATCAGGCAGAATTACTCTGGGAAAACAAAGTAGCCTGACAGAAAGGACATGGTCACAGCAGCCCTGGGACATTAACCTTGTTTTATTATTATTATTATTATTATTATTATTTTATTTTTTATTTTTTGGTTTTTCTCCTGTACCGGGAACCAAACTCATGACCTTGCGCTTGCCAGGCAGGCGCTTTTGCCACTGAGCTAAATCCCCAGCCCCGACATTAACCTTGTTTAAGGATACTTCTATTTTTAATCAACTGTTCGGTTTTCAACTTGTCTCTTGAATCTTACTGAAAATGGACTGAACTCCTACCATGAGCTTTACCCTAAGCTTGAGCCCCAGGACAGAGAGAAAAGTGTGTGAAATCTTTTAAAGACCATCTGAGTCCTACTGGCAGATGTTTTTGTAAATAGAGTACAGTAAAATCTCAGTTCAGGTACCCCTCTATTTGTGAACAGAAGTCTTGGGCAAAACTTTGCTTCAGGTGATGGACAGGAACGTGGCCATCTTCCCAAGAATTGTAGAATGAATTAAGTTAGTGAATCAAGGCATCACTGTACTATAATGCATTGATGTTTAATAACTGGATTATTTAGAGTATGGTATAAAGTGAGCTGACAGAAGGCTCACTACCTACTGTAGTACAGGACAGGCTCTGTGGAGGAAGTGACATAACACTTGAATCACACTGTAAGGTGTGCCCTTTCTTACACTTCCTGAAATGCTCTCTAACTGCCCCCTCCTACTCTTCCTCATCCCCTACTCTGCATCTCCACCTTGAAAGCTTTGTTTATGAACACAAGGCATCTATTTCACATGCTCTACAGTCCCCATTAAACAGTGCTTTAGCAAGTCCTAGGTTATCTTTGAGCCTGGAGTTTGACTTGCTGTTCATCCCGCTGAAATCCTGCACCTCCTCACAGATTCCAGTTTGCATCTTAAGTTTGTGTCATTTGCTCTAACACAGCTCCGTGAACCATACGACTGAAGTTCACCCAGGCATAATTAATTTTCTCTCCGTATCACGTGTGAGCAGCCAATCCCCCAAAGAAGAGATGTCTTAAATGTGGGTGATTGTAGAGGCGATCGGTTGTGCTGAGTATCTGGGAATGTCAGTGTGGATGACGGAGGTGAGAGAACCACATAAACACTACTTCTTAGGGGTCATAATCGCCTTCCTATCATCCATCACCAAAGCCTTTCTCCTCATTTTGCTCCAGGCAAGGAGCAGGTCCATCCATCCTGGAGGAATAGGATGCACAATCTGAAGAAATGATTGGCGTCAGTTTTGCAGATACTCCCTCAGTTGCAGGGCATCATATGTCTTTTGTGACGCATATTGATCGCAGCTTTCTTTACCGGAGTCTGGCTCAGGACTGGGGTACCAGTGCAATTCTTCAAGCCGCTGTCTGCTGAGAGATGGCAGTGAGGCAGAGGTTGTATGGAGGTGAAACAGACTTGATCTTCATTGGCTGCTGTCTCATTTGTTTTAAAAACCTACAAGGCTCTGTCTGCATTGGGATCAGACATGATTTTGCTTTTGATTGCTGGTCCAGGAGTTGCCCGTTAGGGGTACATTTAGGTACTGATGCTTGGCAAGACTGCAAATGGTGAGCAAGGAGAGAATGTAGAGTCTCAGACCATAGCACTGAAAACTGTGCTTTGTGACCATATCTCTTCCTCATCTCTACATCTTAGCTCATCAGACATTGATGGAAAGACTTCTCTGTGATAGGCCTTGTGTTGAATGTTGGTCATCAGAGGCAAATAAGATAGTCATTGCCTTTCAAGGTCCTTTGAATTCATGAATTAGTGTTTTGAGTTTAATCAGTCCCCATTCATTCACAATCTCTTGCATCACTCTCAACTGTTCTATTCCCTCTGGGAAGCTGCAACAACTTTGAGTAAAGCTCAGCTCTGTGCTCTGTACTTAAGACAGTGATGTGCTTGTGAAGTCATGGTCAGATGGGCTTCTTCTGCATACATGTCTTGTGCATGGGGCTGCCAGGATGAAGACAACATCTTCTCATTTCTGAATCCCCATTGCGGCTAGCACGGAGTAGATATTCAGAAAGCCTCCAAATGATGGATTTCAAGGCTTCTGTCTGACTCCTCCTTATTCTTTCAGTACCGCTATCAAGTTTGGAGGGAGGAATCTTAGCCAGTGTCTGACTTTAGAAGCAATTGTCTGGTGAAATGACTTTGGAGTTGGGCAAGAAGGTTGGCCATGGCTCAAGTCTTCCTCTGATTTGGACTTGACACCAATCATTCCATTTCTCTTGGATTCTCACAGTTTGACTTACAAAATTTTCTCAGTTTACTATTGGAAATATAGATAAGACAGAGCTAAATCAGCCCATGCCTCAGTAGGTCATTCTATTATATATGAATTTATTTGACAAATATTTATTGAGCACCAGCTTGCCTACGATATCTCAGCTGTGTCCAACAGAATGCTTGCTCTTCACTCAGCATATCCTGTGCTTAGAAAAAAATACATATTATCTCAGTCTCCAGTGCCTGTGCTTTGGCTTTGTTTCTGGAAGACTCAGCTGCTGTTCAGGCTTCCTGATGGTTCCTTCTTCTGTGAAGATGCTTCTAGCCACAGTTCCTTTGCTTGAGTAGATCTCTGGTAGTTTTTGACTCTTCTTTTGTGTGGCACTCCTGTGTATGTAGCGTGGTTATTGATCTCCATATTTTATCTTCCCACTAACTCTGAGCTCTGTAAGAGCTAGAGCCCTCATAGTGCTAAGCCCTGAGACTTACCCTTATTACACACTCAGCAGGTGATACCCTGACTGATCTTTTCTTCCCTTTTGAACAATCTATAGCAAGACTCAAACATTTTGCCCTCAGATTTTTAGTGGATGCTTTAACAATATGAAGGGTAGCGAAAGGTTTTGGCTTACATGAGCTACATCTATTCATATCTGCTGTATTAGAAACCAATACTGAGATATTTTAAAAATTCACTAGTTCTCAATTTCCAAAAAGTAAATGGATATTATTTTACATTTTTGCACATATCTTCAAAGTCTGGCTTTATTTTCTTATCCCCTTTTAATATTCAAACTACAATAATATGTTGTTTAGTTGAAGGAAGCTCTGTTTTACACAGAGAAGTAGTTGGAAAAGAGTGGGATATTTTAATAGAGTTTTGAGATAATTGTAGATATTTTTCTATGCTAATATGCCAAAATTTGACAAGTGGTAATTCTGTAAAGATTATTTGCATTGTGGAATCTGAAACCATATTGTACACACTTATGTTAAAATCTACTAGTACATCTTGCATTTTAAATGAATACTTTTTCCATGCATGGTGTTGTAACTCTATTGGTCATTGAGAAAATATTGGTTCATTAACTTCTACCAGTCTTTAACATGTTGGCACATTTCATTTCAAATTTCAGTTTATCACAGATTTTAATATCAGAAAAGTTTTAAGTACAGTAATACCTTGATTCATATATGCTTCTGTTTGCAAACAATTCTCTTCACAAAGCACCTAGCAAAATTTTTCTTCTTTTCACAAACTCCACAGAGGGTGACAAATACAACCATAGCCGTCTTCCCAACACAAATAAAAAATGCAGCCATCTTCCCCCAAATCGTAAACAAATTAAGTTTGCAAACCAAGTTACCACTGTACCTGGTAGCTGTTACATCCATGGAGATGGATATACCTTTATTTTATCTTCTGATTTTTTTACTATATCCTTGAACTTATGATTGGCAAGTGATGTCACTGTTTTTCTCTCGAAGTGGCAGCCTTGTTTGGTTCATTCCTGAGAAAATACATGTAAAATACTCAAAGTTAAATAATCATTGTTTGTCAGCTATTTCTCCAAATAAGTATAACGTTGCATGAATAAAGTGATTGACTTAGTTTGCATCTCCACTGTATAAACACTTTTCCTTGAGACAACTGTTATCCTTCAGCTTATAGAGGTGCTTTATGTGCATTTCCCATTTTGTCATGGAATATGAATAGATGTACACTCAGGACTATAAACTCTGTAAAATATATAGTAATTTTAACTTATTAGTTAAGGGCATTCTAAAGAGAAACTCACTTTCTTTTTATCTATTTGTTCATGACAATGAAGAGTGTAGCAGGCCCGGTATGGTGGCACATGCCTGTAATCCCAGCACTTGAGAGGCTGAGGCAGGAGGATCATTGCAAGTTCAAGACTAGCCTACAAAGTGAGCTCAAGGCCATCTGAACTGCAGAGCAAGACCCTGTCTCAAAAAGACAATTAAAAAAAAATGGAGAGTGTAACTCAGCTTAATTTTACCATCATGGAACATGCTAATGCTCCAGTAATTTGATCTGTAATTGTTTTTACATATCACTGTAAACATCAACAAGTAATATATTTGTTTTGAAAGTAATTTTGGTTTGTTTTGAAAATAATTTTGACCTTGTGACATTACACTGATATGTGGAGTCCCAGAAAAGGCCTCAGAAATCATCAAGCATCCTTGGATCACACTTTGAGAACCACCAATTTACAAAATTCGTTCCTGTGTTTCAAGCTCTTTCTATATTCATTTTTCTTTAGCCATTATGATGAAAAATGATCAGTTTGCACTAGATCTAAACTGAATCTTTGGAGAAATCCAGGATTTTTCTCTTCCATGTCGCTTCTTTCTGCAATTTCATTCTGCCCTTGATATAGGCATTATATCCTCTGATTATACAGAGTCCAGGAGGTCACAGACCTAAGACTGATCAATTAATTGGATGCCTGAGGACCTAGGGTAGAAAGAAAAAGACAAGAGATTGGGATGAGGGAAAGTGAAAGGGGAAACAGGGTGCAAAGAACAAGAATATGAGGATTAAAGAGAAATTAAACAACAGCACATAGGCAGGAAAAACATTATCAATAAAGGAGAGACTGAAAGATTGAACAAAATAAGATGAGGAAGAGAGGCTCACAGAGGTAGGGCATGACATAGTCTGTTAAAAAGGCTCTGAGTCAAGAGATCCGGGTAAGCAAGACCCCGTCTACCTTTGTTCCTTACAAGTCATTGTCTTCTCTGTGGCTCTCCATTCACCTTCTGCAAAACGAGTGGGCTAAGAGGTGAAAAAGCAGAACTGGAGGCAAACAAGAAAGTCCAAAGATGGGCTTTGGGACTCCTGCACTCCTAAAGTTATGAGCAAGATCCCAAGTGGCCGTGGTTATTTTCCTACTGTGGGGAGTGATTGGTTTTCACCAATTACTAAGGTCTTTACTGAACTGGAGGAAGAACCACTGACTTGGATGGTTTATGATTATTTGTAGCACTAAAATATTATGATTCTTGCATGGAAGGGGACCCTGGAAACTAATACTAGAATACTATCCCAGCCTTAGAGTTTCACATTCATTGCCTTTAAACCCTGAGAAAAAGTCAACATAAAGCCTCTGACCTTCATAACATTATTTTTTCCTGTGCAGGAGAAAAAAAGAGAAATAGCAATTCCTGTGAGTCCTGCACCCTTCTCACGTTGCAGAGCCCAGGAGGTAGGACAGGTGGGAAATCAGAGTCTCCAGGGATGACTGAGTGTAGCTGCTGCTTGTGTTGTGCAAGCAAACAGCAATGGCTCAGCCCTCATGCCAGGGCTGCAGCTCTTCTGGTCTCAGTTTGTTGACTTGGTCCCAGGAAAGGAACAAAGCTGGCCAAGTCCAATGAATGGCCAGCAGTGGAAAACCAGTGCTACTGTCTGCTGGCAGGCAGGACGGCGGCCAACACCACACTTGGTCGGCTCCCCCAAGCACCGCTCTTCATTCCTCTCCATGGCTGGCTTTGGCAGGCATTGGCCGGCCTGAGAACGCAGGAAGTTTTGGGTCACTGTGACCTCTCAATGTTGATGCCAGATGAAATATGCCCTGGAGGTTCTCCAGGGTCACATGGCGTGTGGAGCAAGAGAAGGCAGGGCTGCTCTTGTGCTGACAAAGTGGATTTTGGCTCCAAAATGGCACCCCTTGGGGAGTAGGAGGAGTTGTGGGTAGAAGGGGGGGTCAGGACGGGCAGCGGGTGAGAATGGGCAACAGGGAGAATCAATCTTGCTTTTTTTCACCCTAGTTAGCTTTTCTGGAAGGCTCTATCTCCTGGAGATTGAGACACACCCATAAATCCGCGGTTTGCAAATCCAGGGAAAGGTTACTTTGTGTTTCTGTTACGTGGCAGGAAGGGTGGATTCCTAGCTCTGTACATGCCAGATCTCATAGCTGGATTAAAGCTTTGTGATACATGGGTTTGACTTGGCATTCCACGGTAGCCCAACTGCATAGCATGGGAAGAAAGTTGACCATATTGCTCAGGGAAGAGGCTACTATGTATCAGACTGTCCTGTAACTGCTACTTGGAAAGTTAATTCTCTCCCTTTCCCACCATGCTGAGGTCTTTCTTCACCTTCTTCTTGTAAATTCACTTGCGTGTCCTGCTTTTCTGGATCCCAAACTTCTAGAAGAGACTTGGCTGTTTCTCAATGAATTCTCTAGCCGGAGTCCAGTGACAGACACCTATCGTTTGTCCCCGCTAGTCTGTGGTGCCTAAATACAGTTGCTATGACTTGACCTGGACACAGGGAAGGGGTTTGGGCATATTTACTTTCAAGAATCAGGAACAGAGGTCTGAAATGGCAATGCCTGAGAAGGAGCCAAGTAAAAAACAAAATCCAGCTGTGGGAGGTGAGGCCCAATAAGCAGATGGATTGCAGGCATGGGAAAGAGGTCAGGTCCCAGGAGCTGATGCAGGGTCCAGAGAGGGGTGTAGTTGCCGAGGAAAGACAACTGTGAGGTCAGTGGGCCTTACTTTGCCATTCTACACCTGGGTTCAGTGCGTTTATGAAGTTTGGGCAGATTTCCCCCATTCTCTGCTGAAGGTCAGATTCTTTAGCTTTGATGAAATGGAGATCCCAAGGGTATGTCTGAGAATCTGGAGGAAAGCTATCACTGGAGAAAACGAAACACATCATTTGAGGACTAGCTCCAATCTCACCTGCTCCAAGAACCCTTGCCAAATCACTCTGCATGTTTCCTGGCTCTGCCTGTCCACCCCACTCGGTAACACTTCATAGTTTGGTTCTAGAATATGTCTCAAATTGTCACATGATGAAATATTTGGTAACAGTAATGACTAATATTTATATAGTCTCTGCTTGAAGTTTATTGCTTTTGCAAATATTAATTCATTTGTTCTCAGCCCTGAAAAACAGCTAAAATAGTTATTGGCAATTTACTTTACTTAAGGCAGAATGGTGCAGAAAGCACAGATATATGCTCCATCAGATTAGGATGAGAATGCAGGTATCGTCGGCTACGTGAGGAGATTGTTCAGCTTGCTTGACCAGTTCAGGCAGTAGCTGGCGTCACCAAGAGGGATCTGTGTCCTCTTATCCATCAATAGAGCGACTGTGGCTTCTGCCACGAGCTAAGTTTTGGTGAAAGAAAATCTGGCCCTGCACATCCAGAAAAAGATTATTTTGGAGGCATCATATTTTCACAACATGGTGTTTGGAACCCTGAGGAAATGCCATGGTTTTCTAACATCAAAACAACTTTATTCCAAAGTTTCTTTTGGAAATTTGAAGGCTATGCTCTCTGCCAGGTTTCAGATTCCAGCTCTCTTTGGCAAATGAGCCCTTTGGTCATAACAGCTTTCAGGACACAGCCTTGCTGTGTTTTGGTTCCTCCTTCCTTTCTTTCCTGCATCTACCCCAACCCTTGGCATGTTTGCATTGTTTATTCATCCATGTCAACAAACACCCATATTTTTGTGTCTTTCTAGGGTTCTTCCTGTATCCTTTACCCTAACTGAAACCAGATCCTCCCAGGGAGGCCTGCTTGTCTAGAAGTCATCTTACATGGATTTCTAATAATGTTTCTTAAATCTTACCTTAAAGGTGGAGCAATGAAACTTTTCTTATATCTCAGCTTTACCATTTTTGAAATATTTTTTCCCTCCAATTCTGTTCTCCTCTTAACAAAACATAGTTGGCTTTCACATTCCACAGCCCCCTTATTGTTAATCACAGACCTCTTCACCTCTCTCCATATTCATTGAGGATTTTTGCAAGCATATTTCGCTCCCCCCTCCCTCCCTCCATCCCATTCTCTTGGAGACCAGAGGGTAATCTAATTCCTTGACTGTCACAAATATCACGAGCTCATTTGCTGATCTCAGACCACTATTTTTCCCTCTTTTACTTTTTTCATCTATTCTCTGGTGTCTTCTATATTTCTTGGGTTGTTTATATTCACTTTCTTCCATCTAACCATCTTTCTTATTTTGCAGATCTGCCTTCCTCCAGCTAAGATGATTATTCCCTTGCCTTTACTGTAACTCTTTCTTGGCCATTTCAGTTTTTGAATCAATTCCACTGTCCATTTTCTCCACTTCTGCTGCTAAACTACTGAGCCAGAGGGGCAGAATCATACCATTTCGTGTATTGGAGTAGCTATATATGCATGGTTCTAGACACTTGTTCTAGCCTTCAGAACTACCTGTAAATTCTTTTGTGTCTATACAGTTTGATTCTCTTATTTCTTACAATAGACATTTTAGAGTATCTGGAGGCTGAAATACTCAGTCCTATTTTTAATAACAGACTGTATCTGCCACTTCACAACAAGAAACATATGAGGAGAGTTGTTACCGCAGCCATTCCTTTTTTTGTCTATAGCTGACCAGGAAAAAAAGACATCTCTGCATTTCAGACCCATTTCCTTCTGAGCTCTAGATTTTTTTCCTCACAAAATTATTAAAAGCTTTATTTACAATTGGACTCATTCAACAAAAAAATAAAAGCCAATGAGCCTGAAAAAGGAACTAAGATACTGTCCAAAATGAGCTCAGAGCCTCCAACACCTCATCGCTGAGCTGCTTGTCTCTTCTTCCTCAGGAAATAGTTTAAGCCTTGGGTTTGTCCCCTTCAGTGTAGCATATTATCCGTATCTGCTACATAAGAATTTTCCATTACCAAAGGCCGATGTCCCTGTAACATGGGGGACAAAGTGTAATAACTCCTTCAGCCCACGCTTGTCTTCCTTCATGCATCAGCACCTTAAAGGTGCTGATATTGCTCTTATTGACTGTACTTCTTCAACACACTCTGTTTTCTGCCAGCCACAGGTGCTGCCTCTGTGGATCCACAGGAGACCTAGAAGTGGGTTATCAGGCAGATCTGTGTAAGGCCCATTTCCATCTATGTCTCTCCAGGAGAGGTGTTTTCCCTTTCCTTCTATCCCTTGCCTACTACTCTCTGTCCTTTCTACTCCCATACCTGCATCTCTGTCTTTTATTATGTTCTTCTTTCTTTCTTCTTTCTCCCCAAAGTGTTAAAAACATATTACAGGGATCCATGCATACTCATGTTTATAGCAGCATAACTCCTAATAGTTAAATCTTGTACTACCAATTTCTATTAGCTCATTGAAAGGGGCAGTCAGTGCTTATATTGTTTGATCAGTTTTTGCACACCTTTATCTGGTAATCTGAGCCACTGCTTTGACGATAACAATATGCAGTATAATAACCACTGTTAATTTCCTGTAGTCTTGTTTTGAAATTCTGTATGATTTTATTGCGTTTTTATGCCACTTAAAATAAAAAATAATAGTTAAATCTTAAAAGCATCCTACATGTTCATCAGCAGGTGAATGGGTAATGAAAGTGTGATATCTATACCTAATGGAGTACCTCTTCACCACAAAGGAGGATAAACTTGAGTCATTTGTAGGAAAACAGGTGCATCTTGAGACTGCAAAATGAAATAAAAGAGACACACAAGCTTCAATATGATAGGATTATTTTATATAAGAAACCCATAGGAGATCAACCTTTTACAAAAGAGAAAACAACCAAGAAATGGAGGGAGGGGCAAGAAATAGAAAGGATGTGAAAAAAGAATTAAGATTTTTTTATGTACAAGATTTCAAAACAGGGGCTAGGGATTTAGCTCAGCGGCACAGCGCCTGCCTGACAAGGGCAAGGGCAAGGTCGTGAGTTCAATTCCTGGTACTGGGGGAAAAAAAAGATTTCAAAACAAAATAATAGGGATTAATAATGGTTGTTATATTACATTTTGCTACCTTTAACGAAGTTGCTCAGATTACCAGATGTAAGAATGCAAGATGGATCAAACAATTAAAGAGAATAAAAACATTAGAAACCATACAGATCTTCACTAAACAAGATGGTAGGAATTCACCAATGGTTGTTATATTGCATATTATTGTCTTCAAATTAGTTGTAAATTTGTTACTGTATTTTTATTCTCTTTAAAATTAAAAAAAAGATTTTTGTGCACATGTACTAACTCCCCAGAAGAAATGTAATCATTATGTACTGCAAATAGGTACTAATAAAGAAAAGGAATTGAAAAAAATCCCCTGGACTCACCCTAGCAATTCTTCTGCCTCAGTTTCCTGAGTAGCCGAAACTACAGGTGCATACGAACATGCCTGGCAAGAGCGATGTGCTTTCTCCTCTTTCCTCTTCTCTCTTTCCTTCCCGCCTCTCCCCTCCTCTCCCTTCCCTTTCCCTTATCTTTTCTTGACTCTCTTCT
>NW_004955420.1:18680540-18833778 GCF_000276665.1 Chinchilla lanigera | reverse complement strand
CTCTGCTCTTCTCTTCTGTGGCTCTAATGATTGAGCCAGGACCTTTGCACTGAGCCATCACCCCAGCCCAGTTTTTATTTTTATATTGCTAGACAGGGTCTTCTTACTAAGCTGCTGAGTTGTTCGGCCTGGATGGCACTTTCAGTCTTCCTACCTCAGCACCTCCAGAGTGCCAGGACTACAGGCCTGTGCCACTGTTCTAGCCTGATAGATGTTTTTCTTTCCTTCACTTCTAGATAAGTACCATTTCCCACTTCTTCCTTTTTAACCATTATTGGTTCCTCTTCAAGTTAATAATAATGATAATTGTACATATTTCTTGAGTAGTCACTATTTACCATGTGTATGATCTCGTTTTTATGTACATCTTTTTAATTGCTACATATAACTCTAAGAAACAGATGCTATTATTATTCTCCTTTTGCAAATGATGATACAGAACACAGAGGCTGCTAAAAAGACTTCCAAGAAACCAGTAGCTACCACTGAGGCTTGAACTCAGATAACCTGTCTACAAGGCAGGAATACAGCTCCTGTTCCTTAACTGCATTAAAAGCTTGTGTCCCTGAGGATACAGACGTAGCTTTCCTTCCTTTTCATCTCACCCATTCTTTTCAAATGAACTTGTCCCTGGCTCCTGAATTCATGGAATTATTGACTTTATAATTCAGGCTAGAAGCTGAAAAATCCAGCCAGGTTACTACTGAAAAACATTCCCCTAGACTCTCCTTTGCTTTGACGTCTTCGTCTGTGAAATGACAGAATGAACAGTAACGATGTCCCAGGGTTTTATGTGATAGACATATGGGTGTAGAAAGGTAATCTACCATCATAGTCATCTGCTTATGCTCCTACCTGACAGTCCCATAGTATCTCACTTAACAGGCACTAAGAAGTACTGTCCATCCCCCAAGCATTCCCAACTGGTGGCTGTCTCCATGTTCTCATCCCTTTTCCCTAGAGGTAACTACTTTTCTCTCTCTTAGCCCTGCATAATACTTCTCTAAGAGGCACCTGGCTGAGTCTAGTACCTAAGTTGGTTAAATTCGGCCTGCATCAACTCATAGCTTAATAACTGTTGTGTTTTTCTACCTGGAATTCTGCCCCAGGACAATATTCTGTCCTAGCGGAATATTTTTAAAAAAGGAATTAGATGATACCTAGCCTGCTGCACTTAAAATTACACCAGGCATCCCCAAAGCTTCTGCATAAAGGTGAAAGTTCTTAGTTTTTAATTCTTTATTCTCTCACTAATTTTTATTTCTCTGCTTTATCATATTTCTTATTCTCCTAACACTGTAATTTTGCTACAATATCGGGGAATTATCAGTTGTCCCTCAATCCCCAAGTGTCCCAAAGCTCCCTGGTTGGTAAATGACGACTTTTTGCTACCCACCTTCATTTTCTGATTAACACTTCTGTGTGCTCATAGCTCAAGTGTCAGCTTCTGCAGACCTACTTTTTGCTTGATACCCCTAGTTTATTTGGGTGCCTCCTCTGAGTTCCCACGGCACTCGGTATTTACTTATACCAATCAATTATCATTCCACATCACAGTTTTTAACTTCAGTTTACTGCCAGCTCCCTACAGCCAGGCTTGGTGATTTGCTACCCGTGGATCAGATTCAGCTTGGTGCCCATTTTGTAAATGAAGTTTTATTGGAACATAAGCATGCCCATTCCACTCAGTGTCTTTATAGGTGCTTTTTTTTTTTTTTTTTTTTTTTTAACCACAATAGCAGAGTTTAGCTGATATAATAAAACCTACATATTCCAAATGCCGAAATATTTATTACCTAGTTCTTCTCAGAAAATTTCTTCAGATCTCTGATATTTTCTCATTATTCAAATAACTTTTTAATATTATCAGTGCATGTTTGCGATGCATAATGACTGTATTCATCTTGGGGAATTGGTACATATCCACATACCGTATCGTTTTTATTTCCACTTTCCTTCTGCTCTCGGTTGTCTCTCCTTTCCATCATTGTAAGATCCTGGTCTCATCTTCACAAAGTCTACCTCCCTGTTTCCTACCATCTCTCTTTCAGTTTGCTCTGTAAACTGTTTGCATTTTGTTTCTCACAAGCACAAAACTATGAAGTAGTTTGCCTTCTGGGTCTGATTGATTTAAGCTAGCATTGTGTCTCAAGAGCCATCTATTTTCTTACAAATAACTCCCATTTATTATCTTTATGGCTGAGTTATACTTTGTTATGTATATATACCATATTTTCTTTATCCAGTCATCTGTTCATGAGCGTATAGGCTGCTTCTATAATTTAGTTACTGTGAATTTGGCTGCTATGAACTTGGGTATGCATGTATTGCTTAACCATGATGACTTTAACTCTTTGAGGGAAATACCCAGAAAAGGTATAGCTGCAAACAGACCTTGCAACAACTACCATGCCTATACTATTACCACAGAAGAATTCTTAGCCTGAGGAACCCAGAACCTCAGGAAGTAGATCAAAATCCTACAAAGGAGGCTCGATAAGGGAAAGTGGTGGTTAGATGACTCAGATACACACTCAGGAGGTCGTCATTACCTTACATCACTGACAGTGATTCTATGTTGTAATGATTTGTGTCCTTATGAACCACCTCTAACCTATCCCAAGATAGGGATTGTGTAATTTTTATCTTTATGTCTTCAATGTCTTGCATGGTAACAAGTTATTAGAAACAATGCAACACCAATGAACGCAATCTTAGGCAGAAATAAGTTTAGAAAGATATTGAAATATGTTCACTGAGTCCAAGGAAAACATGAAAACCAAATTCTTGGGAAAAGCACAACAATTGAGCTGAGCTGCAACTGCCATGAGAACTCACTCTCTGTCTTGTGTCTCTGCTGTTATTTACCACATCAGTTCAATTTTTCCTTTCCTCATGGATTTCCTCCAGCTGGAAAAATGCGGTCAATCACAGACCGTAAATTTTTCTTTTTAGAGTTCTCAACTATTGATCAGATCTCATTCTGAATTTTCTCTTGGCCCCAAATGCCATATACAAGATCAATTTACCATTGCTGCAATGAAAGAGTACCTATTAGGTGAGAAAGTAGAAGTTTTAATGATACCTATAGATAGACTGGATGTAGGAGGAAAATTCAAGAAGAAAAAGGGCCCCATTTCCAGAAGGCGGCACTAGACAGATAAACCAATAGGTATGCATTTTGTAGTTCCTCTTAGATCAGAGGTGCTTAATTGATACATGTTGACTCCATAAGTGAATGCATGTATGACGTAAGCAAAACAATGAACTTTTCTGAGTTTTTCCTTCCTCTCTGAGATGAGAATGGCACACACTTCACCGGCTTATGTTTAGGATAAAGCATTTATTACAACACTTGGCAGGTAGATGTTAAGTAAATATCATCTGAAGTTCTCATCTGGATTATAATTGTAGGAAGTAAAGGGGGAATTCAGATGTTAAGTAAATATCATCTGAAGCTCTCATCTGGATTATAATTGTAAGAAGTAAAGGGGGAATTCAGCATAGCACAGGTTATCTTTCTAAATCCCATTTGCATGCTTATGCAGTAATATCTCTATCACACTTTATGTCCTATCACATTAAAATCTGTGTGTGTGTTCTGGGGATTGGAGCCAGACCCTAATTCATGCTAAGCATGTGTTCTGCCATGGATGTATGTACCCAGCCCACTTTTGACTCAGTCATACTGAAGTCAACAAAATAATATCCCCAAACTCTTACTTGTCACATTCTGAGTTGCCACACTCCTGAAGGGACAGTCTAAGGCATCATGGAACAAAATCCTCATTTTTGCCTGTAAGATACCATATTCATATATTTAGAAGACCAAGAGAAACTTGAAGTTGAGAATTCCTGGAGCAATGTTAAGCTCCAGCTTCACTATTCACCAAACTAACTCACAAAACACCCCTCCCCCAAACTATTGATTCTTGCATTTTCTTGAATGTTCTTCTCTGTCAGGATAATTTCTCTTTGTATTTCTCACATTAAAATGCCCAAAGGAACAGTCAATGCTTAAAATTTTCTTTTTTCTTGACCAATTTTGCAAGCTTGAATTTGGTAATTGGAATGACTGATCTCAAAATAATAATATGCAGTATAAGAACCATTGTTGAACTCCTCCAGTCTTGTATGGTGAAGCTCTGCATCATTTCCAATGTTGTTGTTGTTGTTGTTTTTTTCCTACTTGTTACTGTTTTTGATTGTTTGATCAGTCTCACATTCTTATGTCTGGTGGACTGAGCAGCTTCATTGAAGATAACAGTATATAATGTAGCAGCATTGTAAGTGCCTATCATTTTGTTTTGAGGTCATGTGTCATTTTTATTGTTTTGATTTTGTCTTTATTGTTATTTTTGCAGTTTTTAAATTTTAAAATAAAAACAAAACAAAATGCCTTGCTTTGCCTTGTTATTTTTATGTGTACAACTTCTCAAGCTTTAAAATCTCTGGCTCCATAGCCTTCTTGGCCCATCCACGAATGCCTTCAGAAACTATAGGTCAACTTTTGCCAGGTTGGATGCAGAATATTTCAGCTAGGTATCTTGGATTGCTTCTTGTCCTTTCTCTGTTTCTTCTAACCTCATACTGGACAATGCTGCAGAGATGAATGATCCAAAGGTAAAGAAAAAATTATCTCCATGGATAACTGGCTTGTAGGAACTATCTGTGGTTTACAAACTTTCTATGACTCCCTGTTGCTGGTGTTATTAAAGATATTCTGCTCCTGATCATAATTTCAGTCTTCTAAATTATAATGTTTTTGGGAAACAAAATTTCCCTTTTACTGAGCATAGTTTCTTAAATCTTTCTGCTAAAGAGGCATTTTCCAATGGCAAGTCTCAGTGCTGGAGGAGACCTTAAAAGTTACCTGTTACATTGGTCCTGTAAAATACCCAAATCATCAGTAAATGTTCCAAAAGGATGATATACTATATATTTAAACTTATGGTTCATCTGGGACTTTCAGAGAAATACCTGTTTCTTCATCCTACCAAGTTAGATTTCTTCCACTTTTATTCTTTTCTTTCTTACATTTTGACATCCTTTACAGTCTAACCACAGTAGCCCTCTGTAGTGTACATTAAGTAGTATAATCCTCTTTGCCATATGATACTTGAGTGGGTATGTGGGGTTAAGACAGTGACTCCTTCTCTTCCTCTTCTCTAGCTCCAATAACCTTAGAACCTTTTCCTGTTGGATTAGGGTCTACATCATTCTTCTTAGAATAGACCCTGGCCTATAAATTTCTTTCAAAAATTTTAAATTTTGACCAACTTACCTTCTCTTTGAAGCCTAAAGGACAAAGGTTGTACAAAATACCCTCCAGGTATAATAATTACCAACTATGAATTCTGATCAAAATACATGATGACTGTTTAAATTTTAAAAATTTATTGTAATAAAAGACACACTGCCATCAATACC
This sequence comes from Chinchilla lanigera, assembly GCF_000276665.1. NCBI lineage: Eukaryota > Metazoa > Chordata > Mammalia > Rodentia > Chinchillidae > Chinchilla > Chinchilla lanigera. Next base: position 18,828,348 of record NW_004955420.1, on the reverse strand, counting down.
CCTCAAAATACTACCATTTACTTTGGACACACTGACTTTATTGTTCCTGCCACTTTCTGAAGTAGTTTTGAAAATCTTTTTTTTTTCCCATGTGTGTCTCTCTAGGTGCACTGTTGTGGCTGGCTTGAAGTCCTGAATTGATTCAAAACATTTACCTTTTATGGTCATTTTGATTTGGGGAATAGCCAGAAGTCACACAGTGCCACGTCCAGTGAATGAGGTGGAAGGGAACATACTGTTATGTTATTTAAAGCCCCCCTTTCCTTGGATAACACACAGCAGCAGTGGTCATCATATTTTTTATCACAGCTCATAAAGACATCTATGAAAGAAGACTTTGAAACTCATTCAAAGAGTGGCAAGAATGATAGAATAAATGCGTTTGAAGTGAGGAGTGTTTTAAGGGGGATTAATGCCAATCTGTATTTTACTATAATAATGTTTTTCTGAATTAAATATTCACCACACACTTCAATCACACTTTGTATATAGAGATCAGGAATTTGCTTTGAATACAGACTTTCTAAATTGGAAGCATTTATTGATGACAGATAATTTATTCCCATTAAAAAAATAATATGTCAATACTTGCTACTGTTCTGGTCTAGTCTCCAAAGCAATATGAGGTCATTATCTTGATAGCATGAACAAAGCTATCAGCAGGCAACTCAACCTTCTCCTGCCTTGAAGATGCAGAACTTTTTCACCTCAGGGCATTGCTTGTGCTTTTTCCTTTGCTAAGAGTACTCTGGACAACCCATTTCCTTCACAAATTGTCTTTGCCACCCTCGTACTTCAAATCTCTGACAGTTTTTCTTTATTCCTTTACCTACTTCCCCACATTGATTCCAATCTAAACCAAGTCACCCATCCTAATTATTTAATCTGTATTTAATTTTTCCTGATGGAAAACATCAGGATTTAAATTATGCATTTAACTATATGATTATTTGGCGCCTGGCTCTTTCACTAAACTGCAAAGTCCAGACAGGTTGCAGTTTTCTCTATGCTGTTGCTCTTGGATCCCTAGAACCTACCAGAGAGCCTGATTGTTTTAGGTGTTCATGTATTATTGGTTGGGTGAATGAACGAAAAACTATTCATACTGTTTTGCATACTGCTTTCTTGCTTGCTTGCTAACATTTGTACATGATCTTCTGGTTTTTCAAAGAGTTTTCATGTCTGTGTCATTTTAGGTGGGGGAAATGTGTCAATGTCGTCTTCTTTTTTTAATTTTTTTAAAAAATTTAATCAATAAATTTTTATTTTAAAGAGAAAAAAAACAGTAACAAAATAACAACAACTTATTGTAACAAAAAAACCTGAGATAATATGTTTTAAAAGAACAAAGGTTTATTTGGGCTAGCAGTTTTGGAAGCTGCAGTCCATGGTTGGTTCACTTGTTAAGTTTGGAAGATGGCCAAGCAACACCAAATGGTGGGAGGGCATGGTACAGCGAACTCTCCCTTCATGGCTAAAACAGACAGAGGAAGACACGAGTCCCACAGTCCCCTCCAAGGGACCCAGCAATGACTCTAAAACCTCCCACTAGGTTCCACCTCTTTAAGTTTCTACCAACTTCCACTAGGGCTAGGCTGAGAACTAGACCTATAACACATGGTCTTCTAGGGGACATGTCAGGTCCAAACTACAGCAGAACACTGCTATTGGCTAAGTCCTGTCTGATGAAGGTAAAGCTTAGAGAAGGGAAGAGACTAACACTACCATAGCTGGTGATGTGTGGAACTGTGATCCAAACTGGGGCTTTGTGTTAACTCTCAATCTACTACTTTTTACACTAGCCATTGAAAAAATAAATAAGACTGAAGAATCTGTTTTAGAAATAATTTAAGTGCATATGATATGATTTTTTTAATCTTGGGAAAAGTAATATTTCTTGCTGGAAGGATCTAGCTAAAATAGAGCATCCCAACTCCTCAAGAAAATAAGCTATTTTTTAGAACAATTCTAAATTCACATCAAAACTGAATAAGAAGTACAAATTTTCAAGTGCCTCCTGAAAACTCCTGACTTTACTAACTTGATTCTGTCATGTGGCTTGTTGTACAGGTGAAGTGATAGGATGGTCTCACTCTTTTAATAACACTTCTCTGAGCACCTCAGGACGTCACACAGACTCATGTAGTACACGTGCAATGACACAGAACCACATCTTCACCTGAACACAAAGAATGTAATTTCTTATGAGAGAAATTTTTCAAAATGAAAACATTAGCTTTTGTCAAGCCAGTGGCTTAAAGATTAAAAGTTCTCTAAATTTTAAACATGTCAATTTGCTTTTATAACGTCTATTACAAATTATGCCCTTTATTCCCCAATGATTTACCTCATTTTAGTACTCATCACCTTTGCAGTAGCATATAGACCTGACCCCAATGCAACATCATTGCTTTATAGAAATTTCCATGCTTTTTTTCACCCACGGAATCACAGTGATCTGCTTTCAGAATTTTTCAAATTGCCAAGGTCTGTTGCTCATTCACCTGCATTCGGGAGATGATAGAATCCCAGTGTGATTATGTAGTACCAAATAGTATTAAATAAAATTTGTATATATCACCATAACTAGTGAACTAAGTTGATATATATTTTTAAATGACTTCCCAGTATGTATACTATCTATGCTTTGTCTCTCTGCTTATGTGATTCCTGAATATGTCATCACTTATTTCATTTCTGTGTGGAATCAGTTAAGTTTCGATGTGTATGGGAGACAAATTTCTCCCAGTGTAGTATTCTTTTTGCCCTTCCTAGAATCACAGGTTTTACAGTAGCAGTAGACATTATAGGCCATTTATTTAGGTGTGCCTTAAATCCTCCCTGCAATATGCCCTCCAAGGTCATTCATTTTCTACTGCAATACTTTGCATAATGGGGAATTCACCCCTTCTCTGCTTAATCCAGGTAGGTTACCTACCCGACTAGGTATGGTCTTTGTAACCCACCACCAGGTTGCTGGCTTGTGAAAGGCTTCATTTCTATCTGAAGTGTATGCCTAACCTTTCTCCAGTCATGGACATCTGGAGACTGTTCTCTGCAATTGGAGCCAATCTGCCATTGTTTAGACTGTCTGGTAGCAAGGCAAGCTGACTTCATTTGGAACTGCAGGGAGGAAGGGCAGGCTGACAGCAGCTTGTAGAACATGGAGCTTCCTGGCTAGTTGCTTGCTAGAAAGAGAATGTTTTAAGCCAACGTAGGTTTCCAGATGTCCCTCTCAAAAGTACATGATTGCCAGTGGAGAGGATTAAAAAAAGGAGAATATGTAATGTGTGAATTAATTACTCTTTTTCACTGATTATTTTTTACTTACGTTTGCCAGCACAGTTTCCATAAATTTTACTCTTTTTTTTTTTTGCCTCAGAACAACTGTACAGAATGCTGATAAATCTACAACTTTTCTTAGTATGATTTTATGCACATTTTTTTCACTTAGTTCACACATTAGTCCTCGCACTAAAAATTCTTTCTGTTTCTTCTTTGTGGAGAATAACACAATTTTATAATATAATAACACACGTTTAGCAATGTTACACTGATCACCAACAGGGTACCTTATGAAACGGGCTAGTTTGCTCAGGATATTTTCATCTTCCTTAATGGAAACAGCCATAAAGGTAGCACATTTAAATTTTTTTTTTTTATCCAGGTGAGTTAGAGTCGTATTTTAAGATATTAATCTGTTCTTTTCCTCCGCCCATGTCTCCCACTTGCTTTGCTCTCCCTGTGTCCCAGTAGTTAATGCTATATCTGATCGCCTCAGGGAAAGGAGGAAGTGAAGGGGTGAAATCAGAAATAGCCTGCTTGTCTTTCTGACATTTGTCATAAAGAAACCTAAACCCTTAGGGGAACTTGGAGAGTTTTGTGGAGAAGGGAAAAGGTTGGTATTTAAGGATACAGACAAGGCATTTTGGCCAGAAGCAAGCAGAGAGCAGAATATTCCTCTGGGTGGGATGTGGGGGTGGAAGAGTGAGAGAGAGAGCGAGAGCGAGAGAGAGAGAGAGAGAGGGGGGGGAAGGAAATAAAAGAATCAGAAGTCTGCAATCCGGAGAGAAGCATCTTGCCTTCTGCTTCCACTAGTGAAAGGTCCAAAAGAAGAAATGACTCCCCATTAACATGGGATACAGTGTTAAAATTATTATACAGCAGTTTAACAAGAATAATTTCTCTTTTCCAAGAGTGACTTGGAAAGGATACATTGTTCCAGGTATAATGGGCCTTGTATCTGGGGACAAGGGATGCAGCAGCTTGTGTGGATGTCTGCCTGTGGATCCCTGTAACCAGCGGTCCCACTCTGCATACTTCAATGGCAGAGACTTGGCAGGAGAAGAGATGAGAAGCATTATCTGGAAGAATTGAAGATAAGTTTGTCTATAACTCAACAGAACGGGAACTCAGGGAAAAAAATACTACATACAATTATAAAAAAAGAAATGTGTAATTTTCAGAAGTTGAGTGGTGTATTTGCTTACAATCAAAAATAATTATTCTCTTATTTAAAAAATTATGATAAAATGTAGATAGAGTGAAATTTCCTTTTAGTACACAATTCTGTGAGTGTTGACATTTAGCATAGTAACCATCACTATCATTAAAATAGAGATCATTTCTCTCACTATCTCAAAGTCCCCAGTACTCCCATGTTTAATCCCACTCTCCCAGCAACTGTTGATCTGTTTTTGCCCTATAGTTTTGGTTTTGCAAGGATGTCATACAAATAGAATCATATTTATGAAGCCTTTTGAATCTAATTTCTTTGGCTTAGAAAAATGTATTTGAGGTATATCCATGTTGTTACAAATTAGCGGTTTTGCTCCTTTATATTCCTGAATAGTATTTGATTATATGCATGCACCACAGTTGGTTTCAGCTTTGGGGGGTTGCAAATAAAGCTGTTATACATGTTAACTTGCAGGATTTTGTGTGAATATAAGTTGCCGTGTCACTTGGTAAACACCTTGGGTAGGATTGCTGCATTGTGTGATATGTGTTTAACTTTATAAGATACTGCCAAATATATTTCCAAGATGACTTTAACAATTTGTGTTCTCATCAGCAATATATGAGCTCTAGTTTCTCCACTCTGTGCTGTCATTTTTCAGAAAAAAAATATTACTCTGCAAGCTGTGGTGGCATGCAACTGCAGTCCCAGCTAATTGGGTGATGCAGGCAAGAGGGTCTCTTGAGCCCAGGAATTTGAGATAAGCCAGGGCAGTGTAGTCTGTAGTCCAATGTCTGCCTCAAAAAACGTCATTCAAAGTGTGCAACGATATCACACTGTGGTTTTTAATTTGCCTGTTTTAATTACCATTTTCATATCTATGGTGAGCTATCTGTTGAAATGCTTTGCCCATTTAAAATTGTTTTGTGTTTAATTGTTACATTTTTGAGTTTTCTTTTAATTTTTGGGTTCTGGTTGCAAGCACATAATCAGACATCATTTGGAAACACTTTTTCCCAAGGTTGGCCTTAATTATTCTCTTAGCACTGTGTTTTGAAGACCAAATTCCTTACATTTGGTGCAGTATCATATACCAAATTTTCTATTTGGCTTGAACTTTTGGAGTAAATTATATCTAAGAACTCTTACTTGTTCTAAACTTAAAAGCCCCCCACTTCTGTCTTTTTCTAAACATTTTATAGTTTGTACATCGAAATTCTGTACTTTTACAGCTATAGCCCATTTTGAGTTAAAGTTCTGAATGTGGTAAAAGGCATGGATCTTGACCAACATGCTGTACTTGAAAAAAACTTGCTGTTTTATTTCTACTTTTCCATTCTACATGCTTCCTCCCACTACCCTAGTTTGCTGCAGTGGCTTGGCCTTTCAGTATGATGTCAAAAATTAGTGGGGACAGACATCTTTATCTTGCTTCTGATCTTAGGAGAAGTATTATTTAGCCAGTGAAGTATGATGAGAGTTAAGTTCTTTTGGGGAGTCCTTTGTCAGGTTATAGAGCTTCCCTTTTATTTCTAGTTGGCTAGAAGTTTTACCAAAAGTGAATGCTAGACTTTTGTTAAAGGCTTTCTCTCTGTCAATTGCAATGATCTTTTTTGTCTTTATTCTGTTGGCATGATGAATCACATTGACACGTATTTAAATATTGAGCTGATCTTGCATTTTTGGGATCAATTCCATTTGGTTATAGTACACTGTACTTTTTCTATGCTATTGGATTCTGTTTCCTAGCACTATGGAAAGTTTTGCATCTATCTTCATGAGAGACACTTGCTTATAATTTGTTTCCTTCCCCTCCCCTTGTCTTCCTTTACCTTTTCTTCCCATCCTGTCCCAACCCTTTCATTCTCTTCCTGTCCCTTCTTTCCTTGTTCCTCTCCCTTGCCCCTCTCTCCTTCCTTCCTTCCTTCCTTCCTTCCTCCCTTCCTTCCTTCCTTCCTTTCTTTTATTCCTTCTTCCATTTTGTTTTGATACCGTCATAACTCTGGTCTTATGAAATTAAAAAAAAAGCATTCCTTCCAAATCTACCTCTTGAGGAATTTTTGTAAGATTGATATTGTTTCTTGCTTAAAACTTACTTCTCATGATTAGAAGAAAATCCACACATTTCATCCTCTCTTAAAATACTACTTTACCTAGAAGGCAGCTAAAGTGATTAAGTACCCTCATGGCATTGAGGAGCTCCTACACAGATTATTTCACTGTGCAGTGATTTGGGGAACATGTCAGGAGTGCAGTTCCCATGGCATCTACTCTAGGGAAACTTTGCTGATTTCAGATGGAAAGAAACCATCTTTTAAAGCAAGAGTTTGTTCTAGGCACCTATATGCTATGTGCCCAGGGTATCCTTTATACTGTTAAAAATGAACAATTTTTATGCAGTGAGTACCAACTAGTATTGTACAATTTCATAAGTCAATTTCTAGCATTATAGTTTATTTTAAATAATACTTAAATAATATTTCAATATTCTTTGCTTAATTTTAGAATAATGCAAGCATTATATCAATTAAAAAAATAACATTTCATAAATGTTATCACCTAGAGATTTTTAGTCCTATTTCACTCAACAGAAGAGTGTTTGCGGTAGTAACACAAGGCGAGAGAAAGCAGAAGATGAAGGGGAGAGAGAGAGAGGGATTAAAAAATACCTCCAGCATGGCGCTTTGCCACATGGCTCATTCACACACTAAAGATAAGTTTTCCTGGCCATTTACCTCAGGTAAGGATGATACACAGGGTTCAAATTTCAAATAAGTTGAAAGTCAAGACAAAGACAATAGTTTGAGAAAGTAATGTGCTTGCTTTAATTGCAAACTTCTTCTTTGAATAACTAGAACCAAGTCTAGGTGATTCAGATAATAGATTTTATTCCATCAATGGCAATTAATGCCAGAGCTCTTTCCCTCTAATTTTTTCCAAATAAAAGTTTGACAAGCTATCAGGAAGGAGAAGTTAATGGTGCTAATTCTAGATGTAGGTTTGGTCTATGTTGTTAAAAAGGAGCCCAGGAACCCACTTTTTGCTTTTTCTAAAACTTGATTCTTGTCACCCACAGAATTCATGAAAGGTGAAGGACAAGTCTCTAGACAGATGACAGTGTGCAAATGTCAAATAGCTTGACAACTGGCTCCTTCAAGAGCATCCTTGTGGCATTGACAGATGGACTAGAAAATCTCAACTTGAATAAAACTCTAGCTGTGACCACAGGCAGCTGTAAGGGGAGCCCTCTCCTTCGGTGTGCCCTGTCATTAGACATTTCTAGTTTTAAGGGAACAAATGGAAGAGAACATCTATTCTCATTCTGCTTCTCCCACTCTTGGAAAGACTGGATCCCAGAATGCACTCTGCTGGGGAGAGTTTGTGGTTGTACCGCCTCGCTCTGTGTAAGGCAGGGTACAGGTACTCAGTTCTCAAATTAGAGCATGTAACTGAGGGGGGAAGCCATTTTCTGTATAGCACAGCTACCTTTTTGCTCTCTGATACTTGTATTACTTCTCAGTCAGATAATAACTTGAGAGAAGAGAGGAGTGCTATTTATTAATTCCAACCTTAACCTCCAATGTATCATCACCTGAGTTGGAAACCTTGAGTTCCAAAGGTTTATCATGAAAAGCTGAAATCCAGAAGCTGAACTTTCCACAACAGCTAAGGTAATAGGGGTAGGGTTTGATGCTTAGGTTGGCTACCTGTCTTTGGTATTTGTCTTTGGTGAGTAACTTTGGGCTACGTTTACACATTTAGTTGAATTTTCACTGATATTAGACCTCTGTAGCTCATCTTGGCCCAAAGGAGGCATAGATTTGCCCAATGTAGTTGGGTCTTATTATATTTGTGTCTTATTATGTAAGCTAATAGCTTGGCCAAGGACTCCCTTGTGTTAAATCTTGTGCCAGGATCATAGGCAAAAGTCCCATAAAGTGACAGTGTGGACTTTGTGTCATTTTCAGCACAGGTTTCAGCACAGACCCAACTGAAGGCTGGAAATATTTAGAGGTTTAATGTACTACATGAAAGGAAAATAATGACCTGATGACCAAGGCTTCCACCATCGAAATGTCTAAACTTTAAAAAGACAAGAGAGTTGCTCACTAAAAAAGAGAAGCTGTGAGCATGCCCAAGTGAATTCTCCTCACCCACGATTATTGTAAATGACCTTGTTTTAATCAGTCTAATGACAAAGTACTTTATTTTTTAAAGTTCCAAGTTGTAGACTCTGGGTAAAGAGACTGACACGTAGGCAAGGCTAAAAGCGACAGATGTTGTTGCATTCTCAGCTGTCCTTCTCTCCAATATCCTGGCTATTTGCTTTGGTCTTGGCAATATCTATGTGGGTCTGTGTGCTCCAGGTTGTGAGATCGAGAGCACTGTTTTGACTGAAAGAGCTGAGGTGAAGGCTGAAGATTTGCTTTTTTTCCATTATATTTCGAGGGTATGGAGCACAAACTGAGATAACCATTGAATCTATTATCTTCCTGGTTCCTTTAAGAGTGGAGCATGAGAAAGGCTTAATGCGGTTGATTTAATTTGGAAAGTATTTTAGAGACTACTCCTATTTCCTTGGTGGAGAGCTCAGGCTGTGGATAACATAGGAGTTTGGATTTTTGCATGCAACCCTCCAGCCGAAAGGAAAGAGAAATGGGTTTTGTTTCTTGGCACATGACTTAAAATGGGAAATGACATTAATATATAACCCTCAATTTCCCTTAGAGATTTGATAGAGAAATGAAGTTTTTATTAGCAAAAATGGGAACATTTTAATCCTGCATTTTTAAAGTACTTTTATTACTTTAATATTTTATCTCCCATATATTTAATCCCCCATATATTGGTTGATACAGATGTGAGTAATTTAGCATCACAAGTGAATATTTGTTGTATAGTACAAATTAATGTTCTTTTGAACATTTTATAGGCAAAGCCTGTATTACCTAACTTGGTGTCAGAGGGATACCCTGAGATACAGGTTCATGTGTGAGGGAAACTATTTCATGAAACTGAAGACTACATTACCTCTAAGAAGCTACTGGTTTCTTCCTCCAAGGGAAGTAGCCAATCTGTGTTTGAGTGAAAAGATATCATATAAATATTTAAAAATATTTTCCATATTCAAAGTCTGATAATAAAAAGTATTAAATTTTAGTTTTATATCACCTTTAGATTTAGTCAAGATATTGGTAACTTCAGTTTCTAAAAAACAAAAATAAGGAAGAAGCAGTAAAGATTTGCTCAAAGTTACATATTTACTTTTTCTACCCAAATTATCGTTCAAATTCTTACAGCATAGTATGAAATGGACACAGACCAAGAACAGAGATCTTAAAACAATTGGAATCAACACAAGCTCACATCCTTTAAAGATCTAAAATTCTATTTTATGTTCAAATGTAAAATCTTGTAATATATTCTACCTATACTTGGCTTTTTTTTTTCTGGTACTGGGAATCAAACTCATGACCTTGCACTTGCCAGACAGGCACTGTGCCGCTGAGCTAAATCCCCAGCCCCCTTTACCTATACTTGTAGTCACACTTTTGTAGGGTACAATATATATTCAGGAGTACTATTAAGCATCGGAGAGTGAGGTAAGTATTCAGATGTATACTAGGATAGACTTGTCTTGGTTGACACACAGTTGCAGTGATAGAGTAAGACAACTTTTACCTAAGATCGCACACGATTAGTGCCTTAAGAAGTGCCCAAAGCACTACAGGTGTTCTGAGTAATGAATCCGAGCGCTTTAAGGCTACAGACACCAGAACAAGTTCTGTGAAAGAAGTGACATTCAAGTTTGTCATGAAAGTCGCATGTTTTCACAAGCAACTCTTCTGAAGTTGTCTTCTTCCCAGCCACATGGAATTTGTCAGCATGGCTGTCATCAATTGCCGATACTGTTTGGCTTTCCTGTTTTAATTTTTCCAAAATTATTTAGCTTCCACTTTCTCTCATTCATTCATTTGTCCGTTCGTTCATTCATTTATTCATTCATTCATTCATTCATTATTCAACAAGTACAGTTTTGAGGAGCTCAGTGGCTTTAGGACGTGGGTTACAAGCCACAATCACAACAAATTAGCACTTGTGTCAAGGAGTTTATAATTAGAGGGCGTCAACTTTAAAAATATGTGTTTATAATGCTGTGTGGAAAGCGATGTAAGAACAGTAAGTGGTTTGCCACACTTTGAATCTTCACAAGAGAGATACCCAACCACACTTGGAGGGGGACAGGAAAGTTTTATAGAACAAAATGATATCTGGGATTCCTCCTGTGAATTGAACAGGGCTGCAGAGGTAAAACTGTTAAGAAGACTCCTGAAAGTTTGTTCAAATTATAGCTGAAAGGCAAACCTGGTCAGCCTCAGTGATATATGCGAAGTAACTTCAGTGTGTTGAGGAACTTTTGAATTTATCGCTTCATTCACACATCCATTGAAACCCAATCTCTGCAGTCTCTCCGTAGTTCAAAAGAAACGTGGAAGGGAATGGGAACATTTTGATGATCAGTAAGGAATTTTATCCAATAATGAAGAGAGGAGGAAAGTTGTGGGAAAACGGAAAGTAAATTATCAGACTGCACAATTTGAAGTTGAGCAAAAATCTTTTTTTCCAAATGAGACAGGTGATGACAAAGAGACAAATTTTTTTTTTCTAAGAAGATGAAACCAAAAGAATTTGTAGGAAAGAGTTCAATTATGACAGGATTTTCTCAGTAAGGTAGACAAACCCAAGAGTTTATAGATCTAAGTTTCTGAAAAAAAGTCTCTTTAGAGTAAATAACCTAATTTTTTTTTTTTTTTGTACCAGGAATTGAACTCAGGACCTTGTGCTTGCCAGGCAGACACTACTGAGCTAAATCCCTGGCCAGATAGCATAATTCAGATATGAATCCTTTGGGCACAAATAGTGCCATGTCCCCCAGATCATTTCTTCTACATGGATGCTCAGTAGACTGCATTTCTTTTTTTTTTTTTTTTTTTTTGGGTTTTTTTGTTTTTGTTTTTGTTTTTCTCCGGTACTGGGAACCGAACTCACGACCTTGCGCTTGCCAGGCAGGCACTTTGCAGCTGAGCTAAATCCCCAGCCCCATAGACTGCATTTCTAGTCCTCCCGGAAGTCAGATCAAGACTGACTTTTATGTGACTGAATTTTGGCCAATGAAATGGGAGCAAAAGACATAAAACACTTCTACCCATACCCTTTGAAAATACCTCACATATTCTGTTTCCTTTCTTTGATGAATTTAAGAGCAACCTGGTAGGTATAATAAAGATTATGCCATAATATGAGCAAGGCCTACATATGGGTCTTGTTGAGCTTCTGGTATTTTCCAGGTTATTTATTCTTGAAGCAGAGCATGCTCTGCCCCAGAAAGTACATGATTTCTTCTGGCTCAGTCTCCTTTTAGCTTGATGGGGGTCATTTACAGTAGTAAGGCTTGGTAACTCAGTGGATGGGGGACGTAAGGGAGCAGTAATCAAGGCAAGCTTTTATTTATTGTTATTGGGTTTTTTTAAAATTTTTTTTTTGTTTGCCTTTTTGAGATAGGGTCTAGCTATGCAGTTCAGGCTGGCCTTGATTGCACTTTGTAGCCCAGGCTATTCTCGAACTCACAATGATCCTCCTGCCTCAGCCTCCAGAGCACTGGGATTACAGGCGTGCACCACCACTCCCAGCCTTCTTGTTGTTTTTGGTTTGTTTTTTTTCTTTAAAGTGGCCAATTGAGATGGAATTTTTCAAAACAGGCCTAAGGAAGACAAGCAAGTGTAAATATAAAAGGTATGTGATTAAATTTGAGCATTTCGTGTTGGAAGGATAGTGTTGTACTGCAGATGATTTTATAACATTGCTGAAAGCAAGCATTGCCTTATATGTTTAATTCTTTCTGATGTCTATCTACATACTATTTGTATGTACTTGTGATGGAGTGATTCTTTCAGCTGAGGGAATTTTCTCTCTGAGTCAATGAATTCCGCTTAAAGCTGTGAAGATGTTATTCTTTTTGTTTCTAGAATTGCCTTGAATTCATGTGAGGAAGCTTGTTTAAATCACAATAGTACATTCACGCCGCTACCGACGACTACATTTTCCTGAATGTTTTCATGCACCATGCACTGGCTCTTCTTAAAATATATTTCTCATTAGGTGGATTGTAAAAGCCAACCCCACGTGTCAAATCCAAGTTTGTTGCACAAGCAGTTTGGAAGGTCAGAGTGATCTCCACAAGATGCATACCAGAAACTATCTCAATTTTTTTCCCCAAAAGGCTTTTCTTGTGAAATCTGATTTTCACATCTTCTTATGCTTTTCCCTCATGGCAATATAACTAGGACAAAGTATTTTAGACAAATTATTGGGTTTTAATTTTTTCTTTGAAATCTCTTGTGTTATTCCTTGGTGTTTCTTCCTAGAAGGGTATTTTTCATAGAAGAGCATTACTTGCCTGGTTTAAAAATCTTGCTTTGAGCTGGAAGGAAATTTAGGGATTATCTAGTCTAATCGTGTCCTTTTACAGTTGAAGAAATGAAAGCCCAGATAATCAAAATATCTTGCCCAAGATCATATAGGTCACATGATGCTATCACTAATGACACTGCTGCTTTAATTCTGTGCATAACCTGAGAGCATAACACAAAAGCATTGTTTATCCTGTTTGATCCTCCCAATAACTATGCAAGATACAAACATGGATATTATCAATTCTTTTTTTTTCTCTTAGCCAGTGAAGAAAGTGAGGCCCTTCAAAATTCAAATCAAAGAGTTGGATTATCGTACTTACTCTTCATTGACTGAACTCTGATTTGTTCCAGGCTCTGTACTAGTTCTGTTCAGAAAATAGAAAGAAGCATTGACCTCTTCTCAGGGAGAGCGAAAGAGAAAGCACCAGGAGAAGTAATAGCTGAGACGAGCAACTTTGCCTCCTGACTCCAATCTTGGGGTGTTTTCTGCTACATCTTTGCTAATTAATGAAAACAAATGAACTTTCTGGCTGATGGATTAATTCTCCTTTCCTGAAAAGGAATAATCACATTTATTCTGTAAAGAACACTGATCATTTTAGATGCAGCAATCAAAAGAGGGCCTCAGAGAGTTATATAATTTTATGTGCTCAAGAGAATATGGGGAAACATCAGTACACGTCCCTTTCCTCTCTAGCTCTGGGATTTATGATTGGGCTGTTACAACAATAATAACCGAATATTGGCGCAAGAAATATATTGGATTCAGTGGGTAACATTTGACAGCCTGAACTTGTGAAAAGCAGAAAAGTTCTTGCAGGAAGCTCTAGCAGAATATGTGACACACAAGAAGGTACTCAGGGAAGAGAAAAATAAAATCAAAGGAACCTGCTATCCAATCTGTTTCATTAAATATGAAAATTAAAATGCCTTAACAAAATGCTTTCTCTGCCTGTCTCCTCTCAACAAACAAAAGCTTTAGTAGGCAGCCTGAAATTGCTCATCAAGACTCGGATTTTAAATGGCTTCTTCTGAATGAAGCAATTAATACTAAAAGGAACATGTTGTCTCCTCAGCGCTCCTGAGGTAAAACATTCATTGTCCTTGCTGGCACTCTATCAAGCCTCTGTGTGGCCTGAGCGAGCGGAGAAATCCTTTGCTGCATATGCGCTTGACCTCTGGTAATCAGGAGGAATTGGCTGATTAACTTGACAGGAGCGGTTCTCTTGTGCACTGGGAATGTGCCTGGCAAGTGTACTTCTTTGTCCCTCTGAGACTCCAGTGCTGGCCTCAGTAAAAACCCCTCAAGGCTGGCATCTCCTGTATTTGCAAAAGGGAGAGGTCACCCCATGGTTGTTTACATTTTGCAAATGCATAGAATAATGCACGGCCGTTGTCTTTGTTTAGTTCTATTTATTCTGATGATGCAGCTTTTTAAAGACTATGGCCTTCGGAAAGATACTTATTGCTTGTTTACTTGCACACGTATTCTGAACAGATATGAGTGTGCTCCCGAGCAAGCAAGACAGCAGGGGAAGGCCCTAGAGTGCACACACATATTCAAATATGGTGCCTGTCCTCAGGGGACTCAGGCTTATGGTAGGGCAGGAGACTTCCCCATGAGAACATCACATGGGGGTGTAGGAAGAGGCGTGTGCAAAGTCTAAAGGGAGCTCACAAGGGGCATGCAGAGTCCTCTCCTGTACAGTGCACTGTGGCTTTCAGGCATCAGCGAGGGTGAGAGACACAAATAATCAGGAAAGTTTAGATTGTACTTATTCCCCTCCATCCTCTCAAGTAAAGGACCACTCTTTTATTTGTTTCGTACATACATATTTCTTGCAAGTTTTCTATGTTTGTCCTTCTACCTCTTTATTAACTTATTTAATGCTCTACTAATCTTGGCAGCAGAGGCAATACCCTCCTCATTCTGCACAGAAGGAAACTATCTTATATACATATTTTCTATTTCATGGTCAGGGCAAAAATCAGTGATCCGTATTTCTTCCTCTACAAAGCCAAACTACTGAAACATATTCCCATGCAGTTTGGGAAGACCAGCAACCAGGATGAAACAAGATAAATATTTCTTGAATGGACGGATGGTGGCCAACTGGACTTATCTTTGTAAAGAACAACCTATGTTAAAGACATCCTCTCATTTATTTTAGAAGCCTGAAAGTTAAATAAATTTTTCTATCAAGGCAATAGCAGATCTTGCAGTGAGACCTTTAACCTCTTCTTTCGTTTGTCATTACCTGCTCAGAAAGTGGAGCTGCAGAGAATTGTATTTTAGTTTTATTTTAGGTGATGTTCTTTATTCCTCAGATACGATAAATAATTGGGGGTGATTTTTGGGTCCATCTTGCATGGTAAGAGTAGATTTTATTCTTTTAATTAATTTGCAGCAATCCCATAAAGTTGTATGTTTACCTTCAAACAATTGCTTTTTGTTGTGGCTTGCAACATCTATTTTATGATACTAACATGGTATGGGATAAAGTAGAATCAGTCCTGCATTCTGGAGTTACAGGATGCTACCCAAATCCTTGTTTTGCTGCAAAGTGGCTTGTATTTAACTCTGAGAGTTTTTTCCTTGTCTATGTTTCAGTTTTCTCAGGTGTAAAATGGGAATACTAAACTCAGCTGACATCCCTTATTGTTGTGGGGATCAAAAGGAATGTCCTAATTCAGAATGTACGGCGAACTATAAAGTGCTACATAAATGAAGGTGCTTATTACTCACTGAGACTTGTGCCTGTCCAAACATATGATCTTCTTCCAGGATTGTTTGTTTATAGTTGATTAATGCCTCTTTCTCCACAACCCACTTCTTTCTGAGGTGCCCAGAAGTAAGGGGTTGGCAAAGAAATAAAAAGATGTAGCTTTCATGTAAACAACCCCTTCCCCACCTAATCTTCTTTGGTCTTTCTATTTGTATGTCTTCTTCATCTTGAGGAGCTAGTGAAGTAGCACCTTTGAGCCGCATGTCAGAATCTTGGCAGCTAGAGGGTTGCAGAGCGAGAAAAGACTCTTCTCTTTTGAAGATTTTTCTTTTCAGACTTTACTTTTCATTCAGAGGTTTCATTACCTGCTTAGAAAATGAAGCTGCAGGGATTTTTTAAATTTTCTTTTTAACTTTTGGTATATTTTATTTTATTTTAAAAATATCTTTACTGCTCAGAAAAATGCTTCTGTAGGACCATATAATGCTGGTGGCATTCCATCTTTATTGACTCCTATCAGATTAACTTTCCTGACAAAATGCAAGGTAGATTTTTCCCAGCCAGCGATGCCTGGAACAGAACTGGACTCATTCCCTTCGTTCACGGCATCATTATATATCATAAAAATTCTGGAAGCAGGACTTTGCCGGCAATTTTGTTTTTGGGGGAGGATGTGTTAGACAGAGAAAAGTCCATTTTAGGCTAAAAGGTGCTGATACCAGGAAAACTCCTTGTTCCAGATAAAATAAGTCAATTTGACTCAGAAGACACACAGAGGGTAGAGCTACACTCTTGTAAAGTAGCATGACCTTCTAGTATTAAAAAACATTCAGCTTTCAGATGGAACTTCAAAGTTATTTTTCTTTCTTTGCTTGAAGGAATCCGGTCTGAGAATCAAATGACGGGTATAACTCCTACTTTTACCATTTATTGGCTGGTCTCCAAGGAGATTGACTACTGGTTATTTGTGAAGTGAGGTTTGAATGCCTGCCATATCACCCCTTAGTTTCTTATTAGGATTCAGTGATAATTCCTTCACATGGGTGATACTTTCTAATCTAAAAAACATTTTCAAATGAGAAACAGAAGTGTGTGGTTAAGTATATGGGTTTTGGAGGCATCAGAATATGTCTGTATTTGAGTTCCATTATTTTTTAGCTCTGTGATCCAGCTTCAAGTTGCTCACTTCAAATTTCTTCATCTTTTAAATGGGAATCAGAAGACTAAATTTACAGGGACATCAGAAGGATTAAGCGGCACATTTGCATATTTGGCTTGGTACGTCGTATGTGGTATGCACTCTGTAAGCTCTTATTAGTTTTAGCTGTTTGATTCCTCCAAGCACTGCAAGGAAAGGAGAGGGTCGCTCTTATTCACATGGTTTCCACCGTGATGTAACTATTAAACAGAAACATAAAAAAATGGAATTGTCTAACTCTACTGTAAAGGGTAGATACAGAGACTGAATATAAAATTTGAATTTAAATCCAGAACAATATCCTAGGAAGTAACATCTAAACTTCAAGCTTGTGATTTCTGTTAGTATAAAGCTGCATTATCCCACTGAGACATGGTCTTCCCTGAAAGTGATTCCCTGAGATTTCATGCTGTTGGTTCACGGACACCTACTACCAGTGACTCTGCAGACTTTGGAGCCTGGGACATTCCCTACATGATATCTATGACTGCACACCTGATTAACTTCCAAAGAGGGGAGTAGTAAAATATGGGAGTCTCAACCGAAAGAGGATTATGATTTCCATGGGAAGTTGTTTTCAATAGGCAAGGGGCAGTACTACCACAAAACCATTCTTAACATTCCTGATCCATCAGAAACCAGGGTTCCAGAGGGCAGATGTCAGAACCAGAGGATGTTAGAGATCATCTAGATGAAGATATGTAGGAATGGAAGTTACTGACAAAAGTTAAAATTGCACTCGCAGTAGTACATATGATCAGAAATGTGCCAATTTATTGGTCAGCCTAACCCTTACTCCCACTTCAAAAAGTATCATCTTTGCTTTATAGAAAGTGTAGGAAATCTTGACATAAAAGCACAGTCTTTATCCTCAAAGCCAAAAAAGGAGATAAAATATCAATGAATGTGGGTATACCTTCCCCTTGGAAATGTCTTAGGTCTATTTGAAGCGATGTGGAGGTTCAGAGAAAGATAAACCATAGTTCATTTGGAAAATCAAAGGAGAGGGCTCACCAAAGAGGTGCCCTTTGAGAAATTTGGTATCCAGAAACTATGGAAGGGAAAAAAGAAGCACATGTATGGCCTGAAGCAACAAGATGATAATTTCTTCATGAGGTACAGAGAGCTAAAGTTACAAGTTTTCCTTCAACCTCAGTGTCTAATAAGGTAAAGTGAAGGTGGAAATAATTCCCTATAGGGTTGGCTCAGTGTATGTGAAAGTGTCATGTTTAAAACCTCCACCTCCTTATTTCTTCAGAACCATACCACAGGGCCCAGGAGATGGGCTGGTACTTTGGTCTAATTCTCTCTTATTGGTGTCTGTAGTTTTGATATTTTCTCACTGCTTAAAAATCTGCATAGCGCTCATATCATTGGGCTGTTATCAAAGACGGATGATCAAAATAGCTTTAAACATTTAAAATACATTTTGCAAAATTGCAACATAAACAGGAGAAAGAAAATTCCCTTGAGTCTTATACTCTTTGTAAATTCAGTAGGTTAGGGTCTTGTGATTGAGTAACATTTGTGCATTTGTCCTGGAGGACAAAATCCTCATGGAGACTGATAAATATAAGATAAATACTTAAGGCACTCTTTGTAAAAGGGTTAATAAATCTTCTCAACTAAATATGGAACTGAAAAATGCTTATTGTTGTTCAAGGCAGTGGTATGAATATCATAATGTAGTTTCCAAGCCTCGTAGTAGCTGAGCTCTTCATAGGGTGCATCTTTCCTCAAGATGATCATGAAATACTGCAGATCACGACACCTTAGTTTGTAAACACCACGGTCTCTTTCTCATAATTCACAGAGAGAAGCACCTAACTAAAAGGTAATCATTTTGATTGCCTTTATGTCCTTTGCCTTGGAGAGATTATGAGGCTTCAGAGAATTCAAACATTGCTCTTCATTAGGAAAATGGGAAGCTATCTTCCACGTGTACCTGAAAAATTAAATTTGTGCTGTTGGTGTTTTCTTTCTTAAGTGGTTGGATATTATTCCAGTAACTCAACAACAGAGGAACATGGATTGGCATGGTCAGAACCATAGTCTTTTATCCTGACCAGTAGTCAACAAAATTAAGTAATAGTCTTAAAGAGAACGCCAGTAGATCTTTGGTGGACAGTAGAAAAGCCTACAACTGGAGACAATAATAAAGCCTCCTTCTGTAGGTTGGTGGTCTGCTATCAAGGACTTTCAGATTTAGGCAGATGCGAACTGTTTAGGACTTGACCTTGATGTACACTGATGAATACCAACCATCCTTACATTCATGTCATTAAAGTATCTTTGCCCAGGGGCTGGGGATTTAGCTCAGCGGCACAGTGCCTTCCTGGCAAGCGCAAGGTCATGAGTTCAATTCCTAGTACTGTAAAAAAACCAAAAAAACAAACAAACAAGCAAACACAAAAGAATCTTTGACCAAAAAGCATATATTCCAGCTACAATATACTTCATTTAGAGTTGTTTTATCTTCTTCTTGGTGTTGGTATTGAACCTAGAGTCTAGTGCATGATTCATAAACAAATGCAGGTGATCCCCTAAGTTTGAGGAGCAGATTAGGTTGATATATAAAGAATAATCTACATTTTAGAGATGAGGGCACAAGGTTTTTGTGTCTTGTGCCATTTTTATTCACTATCAGAAGTCTTCTGTCTCGTGTATTTGTATTTTACTTTAGGTCATGTCATGTTACCTCTGGTCAGTGAAATCCTTCACATTTTATAAGCAGTGATTTTATGTACCATTTTTCCTAGAGCAGTTCAGACTTATGCTTTTGGTTGCAGTATCGTGACAAATACTATGATTTTTCACTTTCAAAAATGTCCTCAACTGGGCCACAGATTTTTATGATAACCTCATTTATAGACAGACTCAGGGCAACTCCAAATCGAGCTTTAACTTTTAAAGTGATGTTAAAGAAATCACTAATTAACTACTTATACATTTAATAAGACAACATTTGACTATATTACAATGCATTCTAATAGGATACTTTATATATGTATATTTTTTATTTTTTAATGACCTGGAAAAAACTCAGAATAAGGCAAAAAGTCATTATAATTTGATCTTAATTGCATCTATGCAAGTATTAAATCTAGGGAGTAAGTTCAAAGATGATTTTCTTTCTTCAAAAACATATTTACAGATTCCCAAATGGTCTGCAATAAGTGTGTGTAAAATTTATAGCCAAAAATATCTATAAAATCTCCCATTTGGAGAGAAAGGATCTTTTCAACAAAAGAATATGAAATCTCTATCTTTAAAGAAATAAGACTATAGATAAATCATAACAATTCTCACTAATGGAACAGAACTTTATTATCAAGCACTTTCTGGCTATACTATCACATTTATATTTCATCAGAATGTTAAACTAATCCCCCATGTTGTAAGTGAAACCAAAATGCAGATACAGAGTGAAAGAGTTTTGTCTAGGACCTTCGAGGTTGTCTTGGTTTAGGCTTTTCCCCACTTACCCATATGTTTTTCCCATACTGGTTTTCAAGGCTGACATGAGACACTGAGTTTATAACCAAAGGCTGGTTCTTTTGCTTGTGCTGCTTGTCTCTTTGCCTATATTGGGCCATGTTACCTCTGGTCAGTGAAATTGCTAACCAGAAAGCAAATGAAGAAAAGAGGACAACGGTGCTGCAGAAGGACAGAGGAGAAATTCTGGGAAGCTTCGCCTTTATCCACACAAATATTTAGCTGCTTATTAATTTCTGTATCAGCCAGGCCAAAGAACACTGACTAGGATTTGTTGGAACTGTGCAATATAAATTATGATAACTTGCTTTCTCTCTCTAATAATCAATTTCTCCATAAGCAAAATGAAAACTTGTTTCTAGTTCATCCTCATAGTTTGCTCTGCTTCTCGTGGTTGCGAATCCATGATTCTGAGCTTCTGGGGAAAAAAATGCTAATTCTGAAGCTGTATTCCAGAACCACCCTTTCTAACTTGGGCTCCACTTTTCTTTGCTTTTGGAGTAAGCCCAAAGAAAAGGTCATTTTTGCAGACATCTTGAGGTTGTGCTCCAATGTCCTCATTAAATAACAGGAGTCCAGACTGGCAGGCCCAGGGGAATATTCAATCAAGGAGAAAAAGGCCAAGTCATTACCGGAACCCTATCATCAGCGCTGTAAACACCAGCATTCATTCGCGGGCTTTAGCTGAAACTGCATTCAATTGAGCACTCTCTCCTCATACAGATTCCATTTGTCAAATGTGTGTGACCCTTCCGATAAGTTACCAGAGGCGGGAAGAGAGAGGAGAAGGGAAGAAAATTACAACTGTAAATAGGCTCTGAACAGTGAAAGATCGAAATAGACAGCCTCTAGCTTGACCGGATGAGTCACCGTTGCAGTCAGACTGCAAAAACAAGTGTGGCTTCTCTCCTTAGCAGGAGTCTTCCTGTCTGGAAAGGAAACACTGCTCGAATTGGAGATACTGGCCATTTTACAGACTTCAAAGCAACTTAGGCAACTTAAGCGACAAGACGGGTAATAGGTGAAGCAATTTTTCTAAGTCCTTGTCTGGAGAACCAGCTAACCAAATCAATAATTTGGAGCTATATGGAAAGGCTTACATCTTTAGCTGAAGCTGTTTTCCTTTCCTCCCTCCCTTCCTTCCTTCCTTCCTCTGTCCTTCCCTCCCTCCTTCCCTCCCTCCACCTCTTCCTTCCATCCTTCCTTCCTTCCTTTCTTCCTTCATTCTGTCCTTCCTTCCTTCCTTCTTTCTTTTATGCAGTCTGCAGTTCTAATGTATTCATCTATTTTCCCTCAAATGACATACATTTTGGTTCTGGGAAATACTTTGTTTCCAGGCACTAAGTTGAGCACTGTACAGAATGGAGAGATAACTAAGAACCACCTCATGGAAAGTGGACCAGTACACACACTGTGATATTATGAAAGAACATACATACTGACAGGTGTAAGACCGTGAGAATGGGAAAGGAGCAGGTGGTTCTTAATGGACTGTTCACCAGATTGAAAGGTGACTGCAAAGAAAGGCCTCTATACTCAGCTTAGCAATGAACCCAGGCTGAACTGGGCATGTAGTGTACAAGTAAAAGGGTGAAAGAAATAAACCTGCAAAGACTGACTGGGACCAGATCTGAAAGAGGTTTGGATATCAAGGTAAATATTTGAGGCCTTATTATGTGTTCTACAGAAAAGCGGGAGAAGCACTGACACCATTAGGAGATAAGGGTGCCAAACTTAGGAAGGGCAAGATGGATAAGAATCAAGACACCAAAAGATCAGTTAGTAGACTTTTCCCACAGCTCAGGAGAGCCATTGATTGTGGCTGGCCACCTAGTACATTCCCTTTGGAGTGAGACAGGAAAGGATCTATGTAAGGCAATTTAACTTCCAGTCAATGACAACATCATTATGAAAATGTTCATCACAGAGCAGCTTAGTGTATGTTGAAGTCATTGAGCTGACATGTTTGGGCCCGTGAAGACTGTCCAACTCAAGGTGACACAAAGGAAGATTGGCTACTTCATGGATATATGGGGCAAACCAAGTTAGATGGACTCTTCCCATTACAGGTCCTATTAGCGGCTTGGAGTTTTTAAGGGTACAGATTGGCTACTCAGTCAATATTTTCTTTCTAGTCTATTTTTTTAAAACTCAAAGCTGTTCCAAAGATAGTGATGCTTGTGTTGTGGCTCTACCCTTGCCGTCTGTTTGACTTTGGGTAAATTACCTAGCCTCTCTGGGCACTGCTGTCCTCATCTGAAAAATATGTTAAGTTATTCAGTGCTCAGGGTCCTTCCCAGTGTCAACAGTTTAGAGATATATTTAGAAAAGAAGATTCTTATACTAATGATATATTTCACTCAGCAAACCCATCTCATCGAGCACTCTTAATAGCCCTAAGTATAAGCACGGGATACCATTATTGTCAAAACACTTCACAGATGTGTTAAGAGCTGTTTAGAAAGTAAGCAATGTTCACAACGACATGCAGTGATTTATGATCTAGTCAGTAGTGGAACCTTGGCCACCTGACTTCCGGCCCAGTGCTCTCTGGTCTACTAGGCTTACTGATGTGTAGGGATGGTCACTGAAGTGTGTTGCAAGGAACATAATCACTCTTCTGTGTTTGTTCTTGAATATACTGTTTTCATTGTTTCTCCTGAGCTAGGCCAGGCCAACAGAAGGGAATCATTTTGTCAGGGTCACTGCAAAATTGTACTAAACACATTTCTTTCAGACCACTTCCTTTCACTGGGATGTGTGCAGCTGTTGAGCTCCTCATTGTGGTCAGTACTTCCCCAACCATTATGCACTTGGATGTGGTCAGCAGGAAGAGACTGGATCATCTGCACTTCAGTGTGTATCTCTCTGACCAGACAATCATAACAAATCTGGGCCAAAATGGAACCTAGAGGGTCCAACCAATCCAATGCCTTGTGTAGTGGATTGATAACTGGTGGTCACCTTATAACCCCCAGCTGAAATGAGTAAGTGTGGTGCTGGATGTCGGAGGCCCACCTGAGGACTGCTGCCAGCAGCATAAGAGGCAGACCTGGAGAAGAAGAAAGAGGCTTTTGGGAGCTAAGAGAGGCTGTTGGGAGCTGGCAGAAGCTGTGGGGAGCTGTTGGTTGTTTGGAGGAGCTCATCATGCTGGCTTTCCTGATGAATTTGGCTGTTTTCATTCTCCGAGGAGCTCAGGACCTTGTTGGCACTGAGAATGGCTTCGGTTCACTTTGGGGAGCTCTGGTCCTCACTTTGAGCATGGCTTACTGGCTCTGGAGGGCAAGATGGTGCACTGCTGGCCTCCAGAAAAAGCTTGCTGCGTTGGCTTCCCTGATGGGAACTCAGCCATCTTGATCATCAGAGGAGCTCAGAACCTCACTGTTGCTGAGGATGGCTATGGTACCTTTTGGGGGAGCTCTGGTTCTTCTAAGCGTCGCTTCCTGGCTCCAGTGCAGAACCCTCAGCCTGCTGGCACAGACTTTCTAGATTCCACCACTATATCATTCTTTGGGTGACTATTATAAATAATCTTATAAAATATATGCCCTGTATTGTATTGTTCTCTTGTAAAATAAGCCCCAAACCCACACACCTTGTCCAAAGTTTGATATTTTCTAGGTAGTTTTAATAGTTGTTCAGCAATATCTTCAACTATACTATCACTTTTGCTTCCTAGACCTTGCATTGTCCATTGTCTTTTGACATTTCACATGCTTGTCCTATAATCAACTCACATGCAGCATGACTGAAGCAAAACCTATGTTACCTCCCGCAGACATTTCTATTTTCTTCTCAGATTGCGTTTCCCTCTGCTCAGTTCAACTTGTGAAGACCTGGTCCTTTTACATGTATTTGCCTTCTACATTTAGTAAGGCCTGATTTTACTCCCTCTGAAATCTCTCTCAATCCATCCAACCATCTAGCCATCCACCTATCCATCCATCCCCTTTTATACTCACCTCTGCTGATTTATTCAGGTCCTCTGCCATGCTTCCCTGCACTATCATCCTAGACTCTGACTTCTTAGAGTCTTTGATAGGCATTTTAAATTTCCAAATAGGATGTATTTTCCAAACATATCAACCATGGAACACTTTTCTCCCGGAGCATCTTCAGGGAAAACTGGTGAGTCTTTCCAGATGAATTTTAATCCCCTATCATTGTCACATCTGTCCACCCCTCTTTGTCACTGAACTTGTTATTTCCTCTGCTTAGAATGCCCTTATTTCTGACTCTTACCATCTGGGGAAATCCTACATGTGTTTCACAGCCCAATTCAAATGTTTCCTACTCTCCAAACCCTTCTTTAATTTCATGACCTAGCATAACCCCTGAGAACTCAGAGGACTATCTACATGGATTATTATAATATTTAAATTGTATTTTAGTTGTGTGTTTGTTACCAAAAATTCTGCTGCCAACAACTTCTCAGCTTTTCAAGGACTGGAAGGCATGTGTTTCTCATCTCTTTGACACCAGAGTCTAGAATGTTGACTATCTTCTTTCACTGCCTTCAGCATTGATTGAGTAACTTATGGCTGATGCCTGAAGAACTTCATGCAATAAATGAGCTACAGATTCTAGTGCCGTGAGCTCAGCCTCTTTATTGCTAGCACTGCTGCTTAGATCTAGATGGGAAACAGGGGCCTTATGCTGGAACAGGAGGACACTGGTTTAGACAAGGGTAGGTGACAAGTACATTGACAATTGTAGTGCAAGGAGAAGACTTCTGGGTAGGGAGAGCTCCTTCTAGAGAGGAGTTATTGGGAAGATTCTGAAAGCTTCATCTTTGATCCCCTACATTTACTTAGAACATGATCTGTACAGAGCATTGTGCTGGGGGCTGTGGAGATGCATGGACCTCCAGGAAGCTTCTAGCAAGTTGGTTAGGCTTGCTAAAGACTCCTGGATCTAAGTGGCAGACACCAGTTCTTCTAGCTGGACAATAAAGAAAAATGTATTTTAACAATGTGAGTGCATCAGAATCTCAGGGCAAGAGAAAAGTTAGGTCTGGAGCCAAGCAGGACTCAGAAGCAATAGAACTGTAGGGTCTAGGATATGACTTTTTCCTTTGTTCTTTCTGGGTATTGGCTTTATCTTCTTTCTTGATATAGCCCAGTGTTTCCAGTGGTTTGGAAAGGTGTGTCAAGAATGTGGTTTACAGCTGTGGTGGCACACGCCTGTAATCCCAGTACTCAGGAAGCTGGGGCAAGGGGATTGGTGTGAGTTCAAGGCCAGCCTGGGCTACAAAGTGAGTTCAAGGCCAGCCTGGGCTGCATAGAGAAACCCCATCTCAAAAAGACAAGACAAGACAAGACAAGACAAGACAAGACAAGACAAGACAAGATAAAATAAACAGAAATATCCCACAAAACAATGTGGTTGGTGCTGGATATCATCTATCTGAGTTACCTCAGACACATAATTTCCCCTCAGCCTCCTGTTTATAAGAGGCAAGATTCAGCTGATTCAAACATCAAGTGGACGGTCTACTTCAACATGTTCTGCCATTTGTCATTTTTCCGACTTAGTGAGATTGTAGATAAATACAGAACACCATAGGAAATAGTGACTCCTTGGGAAAATTACTTTCCAACCCTAAATTCCAATGGCTTTGGCCAGATAAAGAAACTTGTTTCGTTATAACAAGTAAGCATAAAATTCCTTTCTTAAGTGTAACCCTTGTCTACCTAGGAACATCCCACCTTTCTTTCATACACACTACTTTATCTTTTCTTCACAGCTGTAAGATATCATTATGGCTTGCTTTCTATCTGTAGCAGAACTCTGGACCACAGCAATGATACTACACATTTCTGAAAGTATCTTCCAGCATTCAAAAATAGCCAAGTAACTGTTCAGCTTGGGGACAGTCCATGCACTACCCATCTGTGCAATGCTAACACTTCCTTATGTACACCGAGACAGAATCTACAGAGTGATTCTATGTCTATTACCTTGTTTAGGCTCTTACAACCATCATTCAGCCACTTAATCTTTGTTGAGGATACAGGATAGATCAGGTGCCAGGATAGGTGCAGGGATACAATTTTGATCAAAATGAATGTGATTTTAGCCATAACAGACTGACGGTCTAGAGGTTAGAGTTCATATTTTTATTTTTCTTTGACACACTAGAGTGAAATAATTCTTCCTAGTAGGTGGTAGAGCCAAGACCCAAACCTAGGCTTCCCATTCCCCAGCCAGAACTCTAGTTTGCCACTGTTTCTTTCAAAACCATTAAGAAATCCTCGAGTACCTTTTCAGATATCCATGATAAAACTGTCTAATGCCAGGGATAACGTTAAAGAGGCAACTAGAGAAGCTACGCCTATCAAAATGAAGCAGACAACAAAACAAACCAGCTACTGAAAACCACTTTGTGCATGCTGGGGTGAGGAGGGTCCAAAACCAAAAGTCACAGTAGCAACAACCATTTTGAAAACAAAATCAAAAACAGAAAAAGATTTTCCTTGCAAACCTAGAACCCCGCACAGTGCCCTTAAGTTGTACAAACCTTAACATCTGATGACAGCATCCAGATTGGAGGGCAGATCTCTACATTTGTGTCTGCTGCACACCCCTACTGACTAGCTGCGTTGGACTCAAGGTTTCAGCGCTTTGCCTCTTACCTTGGAAAAGGGTTTAAGGAATGTTTGATGAGACACTTATTGTGTTTCTGCTCACAAAACACTGCGTAGTGAGACAAAGTTGATGACTACTTGGGTTCTGAGGTGAAGTAGCCAATTTATCAACCAACTAGTCTCAGGGGCTGAAGATGATAGAATTGTAGCTGTCATTCACTTCTCAGCTCAATGAATGGTTCTAGGCAGCTATACAGGCAGTCATTTAGAGGCCCAGGTTCTTTCCACATTGTGGCTCTGTTGTGTCCTTAGCATTTATGTCTTTACCACTTAGCTGGTGCATGGAGAAAAAGAATAAGGACTGAGCACACCTAGAAAGTTTAAAAGAGAAGCTGGGAAATGTCTTACTCTACTCCTGCTCATATTTCTTTAGCCAGAACATAGCCATGTGGCTGAATTTGACTGCAAGAAGTCCTGGGTTTGAGAAGCTAAGGAGAGAACACACACTGTTAAACAGAACGGTCTCCACTACAGCTGGCAGTCTGAGGAGAGGGGAAAATGAGGGCATTATGTGTACATGACAGGACTTGCTGAAAGCTTTCTAGAGACTTCCCTGAGGGAAAACACGTGATCAAGGAGTCAGAAAGTGCTCTAGGTAAGAGGTGCCTTGTGGCCAGATTCTCAGAGGAAAGATTAATAGTCCTAATTGAAAGATGCTTACACCTAAATGAAAAACATTCTGCTCTGGCTGTGAAAAAAATGGATAAGAAATCATTTTAACTCAGCTTTTTAAATTGTGCGAGAAGAAAAACTACCGAGTAGACAGTTACAATCCCAACCTTTATAGAGCACTGGGTGTTGACTCTATCCTCACACACAAACAGTCTCTTGATTTTCACAATAACCCAAGGAGGAAGGCATGGATGAAAAGTATCATTCCTATTTCAGAAAGGGAGAAACCTATGCCCAGAGAGGTTACATCTCTTGTCTAGAGATGCACAGCACATAAAAGATGAATCTGCCATCTGAACCCACATTGTGCTCTCTTTACAATTCTGCAGATTCTATTAAACCTGGGAGAAGTGTTAATCCATATCCAGCTCTGGTCATGAGGCCAGGGTAGAGGGAGAGTTTTCTTCAATCACCTCCCCTTCAGTCTGCCTGCCTTTTGGAATTAGTGAACCAGCTCCTTGTTCCGAGAGCACGTACACGTTAGCTGTCAAACAGAAAGCACAGCATCTGACAACCCTAATATCACTGTTTGCATTATCAGACAATTACCAGCCGGGTCCGTATTCATAATTTGACTAACAACTCGCGACAATGATTATTTTTCCTTTTCTGGCAAAACAAATATAGCAGCATTTTCTTTTCAGCATCAGCTCTGCTGCTCCTTGGCATTCTATCAGCTAAAGGATTTTTTTTTTTTTTAAAAAAAAAATGTTAGTCGTCCTCCCCCACATCTCGCTAACTTTACAGTCCCCCATGGCATCTGTGTGCAGTGAACTGAGCTGTTGAGACTAAATGTAATTTGCAATCAAGCTTCTGTTAACATGGAAATGTACCGGCTGGTCTGCTGCAATATGGGTTCTCATTCTGTCTAGCATATGGTTGCATTAAATCCAGTCTCCAGAATGTCTCTTGTTACCACGTTGTCAATCCGTGCAGAGCAGAGAACCCTAAAAAACCACTAAAGGAACATATTTTTGGAATTGGCGCTTCTATTGGATCTTGACAAGAGCTGTCCAAAGACATACTTAGTTATTTGAAATGAACTAGCCCTGTCAGAGCCATGCACACATACACACAGAGCCACATAGCAAACTTGAAAATGGGCTTGATGCACCATAGCCGCAAACATAGCAGTGACACTGGAGGACAAAGGAGGAGGTGAAAGATTCAGCTGCATGAGTTACATAGAAGGCTGGCTTGCTTATGTGTCTTGATATCTCAATGTGCAAGGAAATGATGCTTAGCATTCTTTACATCTAAAAGCACAGGCTCTAGTTCCAGGTACTAGGATTGAGCCCTGACCCCATTCCTCCATAGCTTGGTGAGTTGAGCTCATTTGGAAGCTGTGTGTGCCTCAGTTTCTTCAGTGGTGAAATGGGTGGAAAAGAGGGTGCCCTACAACGTTGGGATCCTTGAAGGATTAAAGGCCTAAGTATCTCACCTGCCTCAGTAAGTGATAGCCTTTTTTATTCATAGCCTCTTCCTCCTTTCCCCATTCTAAAACATGATCCTTAAACACCTCCCACAGCACTGCCCACTATTCTTCTTTTCTAGTCTTGCCCCCTTTTTGTGTCAGAGTGACAGTCCCCTCTGAGGCAGACCATTATCTTCTGAACAACTCTGTCAAATAATTTTGCTTTAGAGTAAACGTATCACCTCTACCTTGAGCCTGTGTTCCCAGACATGGAAAGAAAGTCTCATTTGGTGTTCTCTTTTGGGTCATATGTTCTGTGGGCACTGTCTGCTCTACCTCAGATCCTTTTACCCCTTTTGATGACACAGAGCAGAGTCCCCTTCTCAGAATGGGATGTGCTAGGGTATTTCTATGCAAGACAGCGGCGCTGGCTGGCCTCCCTAGGACCTGCCAAGTCCTACCTGGTGGTGAGTGAGGGTTTGCCTCGTTTTGTCAGCACAACTTGGACTTGTTTACACACAAGTAATCAAGCTTTATCAAACAGACCTCTCCTGGGTAAATTTGGAAATAGCAATTTTCCACCAGTCGCTTCATACTTCCAATGCATGGGGGCTGAATGAGGAGGAGCCTTATGTCAATAGGTCCTTGCATCATTTTGTAGAGAAAAAAATCATTTTTTAAGGAAATAATTGCCCTTGTTATGCCTCTCTTCTGCAAATCTGAAGTTCTGTAGGTTGTATTGGACGTGCTCCAAACTAGAAACACATGCACAGAAGGTATAGGAGACTCCAGAGTGCTGGCAGGCAGCCTGCCTCCAGTATTTGGAGAGTACTTTCAGAGCTCAGGACAAAATGAGGGGCATGATTCTAGTCGTGTATTTCTTCATGAGTTGTGAGCCAGACACAGTATCAGACACCAGCGCTATGGCTAAGAAGCTGCTCCTGCGCTGTGAGACCAGCAGACGGCTTAGTGTCGATTAAGAAAGAGGCTGGTATGATCTATGAAAGAGCCAAGGACCATCTAAGGACCACCTCATCTCAGCTTCAGTGGCTCTAAGTCCAGAGAGAGGGGTAAGGAAGCAAGCAAAGAACTGCCTTACTATGGATTAAGTGAGCACCTTAGGGTTCCACAAATATTTACTGAGCACTGTTTGGGCTGAATCTACAGTGAAGGACAAAACACGATAGTTCTTGAAATTTATCAAAGTTGCATTCTGAAGCATTTCCCTGTGTGGATCTGATCAAACCCAAACACAAATACATATACACCATTTAAAAGCTTTGATACATCTTATGAAAGGAAAAGCTGGGATTCTAAGTAGAAAATTAGATCCGGGTTGGGGTGGGGGTGGAGTGAGGATTTATATGAGGGCGGGACATCAGGGAATTCTTCTCCAAGTACGTCTGCATAGAATAAGAAACAGAGAGAGGGAGGGAAGTGTGTGTGCACAGACCTGCGTGACGAGCTGCACTTCGCGAATCTGAGGTGTTGCAGGAAGCAGAGTTACAGGAAAGGGGATCAGGAGAGGCTTCGCAGAACAGGTGGCCTCCTAAAGAAGGGTAACCATGTGCAGAAGGAAGATGGGGCATCTGGGCATAAGGAACAGTGCACAGCACAGCAGAGTTGTAAGAGGCCACCACCAAGAGGCCATCGCTATGACAGGTGTGCCATCCCTGTGACAGATGTGCCATCTCTGTGACAGGAGTGCCATCCCTGTGAGAGGAGCACCATCCCTCTGACAAGTACCCCATCCCTGTGACAGGTGCATCATTGTTGTGACAGGAAGACCATCTCCATGACAGGTCTGCCATCCCTGAGAGAAGAACACCATTCTATGACAGGAACTCCGTAGCTCTGAGAGGAACACCATCTCTATGAGATGCAATATCCCTGTGAGAGGAGCACCATCCCTGTGACAAGCACCCCATCCCCATGACAGGTGCCCCATCCCTGTGACAGGTGCGCCATCCCTGTGATGGGTGCCCCATCCCTGTGAGAGCTGTGCCACCACTGAAATAGGAGGGCAATCCCCAGTGCCTTGTCAGGGACTGAGCCTTTAGAACGTGTCTGGAAGTGCAGAGTGTGGTTGGACCAGATCCTAAACAGTGAACTAGGAGTCGGTTACATCTGGAGTCCCCACACGGAAACAAAGAAAATGCTGTTTTCCTTCTAAAGACTGTGACTGGTAAGCTGTAAGAAGTATGCAGTGGTGCACCTCTCATATCTCTATATCCCACTCACCAATCTCACCTTTAATTCTTATTAAATAAACTTAATAAATTCTGTCTCTTCTTGGACACTTTGGTCCCAGCTCTGAGGCAGGCTCTGTGGTGGCTTCCTCTGCCTCTCTACGTAGTGAGCGGATACTATGGCCTTGGAGTGAGAGGCCTGCAGCTTCTGAAGACCACAGCAGATCCAACTTTGGCCCCTGCAGGGTGCAAGCAACCTGCTCCTGCATCTGACAGGAAGGTTTCACCCAAAGGTGTGAAGGATGAGTCACCCCATGGCGCAGATTATTTTCGCCTGCCAGTTGGCCATCCTGTCTTGAGATCACAGAATTCAGCGGCCTGTTAGACTACAGCCCAGTACTCAGGCTCAGTGGAGAAACTCATTAACTCTATTTAATTAGACAAACCGAACACTTCCAAACCTACTTTAATGTCAGCCGACTTCCTACCATCTCAGTAATATATTTTTTAAAGAAATTTTACACCTTTAATGTGGGAATGATTTTCTTAATTCTTTCAGCACAAAAACTCTGTAGATTCAAGTTTTTTTAACTGGAGAATAAGAAGCACAATTACATAAGTGGTAGTTATGATTCTTTGAACCAACATCTTTGGTGTTATTAAATATGAGATTTTTTTTGAACTCAGTTTTCTCTGTGGCGGTGAGACAAAGCAGGCTTAAGTTTAGACCTATAACATGGCAATTGTGAAGACTATTTTTTCATTATGGTATTTCACAGTTTCCAAGGAAAACTTTTACATCAGTCAGTTGATTCTTATAACATGTGAACACAAATTAGGGACAATGGTATTATCTCCATTCTGTGGATAAAGGTATTAAAGTTCACAGTACTGGAAGGATTTTTGAAAATGACAGTTATGTGTTTTAAGGCTTGAGAGTGAGGATGCAGATTTTGGGCTCAAGTGTTATGGATATTGTTCTATCTGTAACAAACAGGGATGTTGGGTGGTGAAGCAGGTTCTATGGAACATATTAGATGTTAATTTAGTATGTGCAGAATCATAGCTGAGGGCAACCAGGAGCTGCCTGAGTATTTGGAAGGCTGTATCCCTCTGCTATCCAGTGCTGAGTAAGCACCATCTGTCTTTTCAACCCAATGGAGGTCAGTACTTATGCTAAGTCAAGATCTTTGCAAGTTAACCTGGTAGCCTATAGTGTTAGGAAGTAACTGCTCAGTTCATCCTAAATAAGCCTCCCCCCGCCCCAGACTTAGGTGTAGGTGATACTGACTTGATAATGTGTCTCCCTATCCTTTACCTCATTTGGTGCCCACACCACTTCTGTGAGATTTGCACTGGTTTCTCTCCCACCAGTTAGGAAGTGGAGCTCTTCTCAGGAGGAAGATTGAGTCAATAGCAAAAGGTAATAGCGTGAAACTGGAAACTTGGACCTTGGCTCTGTCTCGAACACCAGGACTCTTCCATCATTTCTAATGCAGTCCTCTTAAGTCTCCACTATTCCTCTTCCTTTCGTCTCTCTGTGGCTTTTCGCTCTAACTTAGGAATCTTCAGGGTCTATTGCTGTAGCAGAAAATGCCCCCGCCCACCATCCAGCTAGTACACTTCAGTTTCTTAGCTGCCCAGGTAATAGTTCCTGTTCCAGTTCCGGTTGCTCCTGTCTCTTAGAAAAGGCTGGCCACTCTGATGCATAGATGGTCACTATGATGCACATTATATAAACCAATCCCCAGTTGACAAGCCATTCTGCCTCTGTACTTCCTGCTTGCTGTCCTATATAAGCCCTAGACCACCAGAGATCAGAGCCCGATATTCTGGAAATGATCCTGATGGGTGCCCATCAATGTAAACAAATCTGCCTCCAAATCCTGGGTGTCATACAGTGTTTCTGCTTGCTATTGCATCCCCATGGTCTTTTGATAAGACCTGTGAGAGCCAGAAAGGTTCTCATAGTCATCATATGTATTTTAGTGTGAATTGGAAACTTTGGGTTCCCTCTCTTGAGATTATGCATGTTCTTCCTATTCACTATTGCAAGTACTTCTCAAGGTCTTGCAATGCTTTTGGCCCTGGGAACACAAGCCAAACAGTCATACATTTCCCCTGCCCTTCTGAACATGATGCTGTGGCACGGAAGCTGTCTCCCTCAGATGGCACCCAGGGACCCACATCTTTCAAAGTTGAGCTTGTTTCTGTAATTTGAAGACATTTTTAAACTTAGATCTAGTGTTAGGAATATTTAGCTAAATGCTTTTCTGGATGGCATATAGGCAGCGAAGAGGAAAAAGAAAATGGTGTAGTACTGTGAACTCACTTTTCAAAGAGGGAGGTGGTCCTGCTGTACACAGAGCACCAACTGGGTGTGGATGGATCTGTACCTCAATAGCCCTGGGATAGATAGTATTGTACTTTGTTTGTTTCACACGAATTTCTGTTTTTACTCAAGAGGGTTTCTTCACAGCTGATCACAGGAATACACTGCAGCCAAGAGACACTGTGAGTTTTATCTTGGTTCTTGCTGAACTTTTGGAAGAGATTGTTATACACTGGACTCAGGGGCAGTGAAGAACAGCCACGAAACACTCGAAGTTATTGTGAGTTTACCATAAACAGCTTCTGTGAGACACACCCCATGCCATGTTCTTACCCCTCTACTGAGGTGGTGAATCAGCAGAATGAGGAAGTTTAGCAATAGTCTTCACCTGGCCTCCTGTGATGTGATTGGGTCTTGGATGGTGAAGTATGAGCACGATCATGTCATGCTTGATGGCTTAAGTGTTGGGGAAGCATAAAAAGCTCTTAGAACTCAGTAAAGTTCCATGTCAACTAGAAGGAGGTCTCTGGTGAGGCTGAAATATTTTTGTTTGTTTGTTTGTTTTTGTTTTTCTCCGGTACCGGGAACCGAACTCACGACCTTGCGCTTGCCAGGCAGGCACTTTTTGCCGCTGAGCTAAATCCCCAGCCCCTGAGGCTGAAATATTTTTTATTAATAACCTGAAGTTCATCTAGAAGAGACAATGCCCAAATTTACAGATAACAGCAAATTAAATAAAAAAATATGGGGAGAAATGGGAGAAAGGAAAGGTCAGTCAATGCATAAAATGGTATTGTCCAGTAGGAGGAATAAAATTCTGGTGTTCTTTGGCACAGGAGAGTGAATGTAATTGAAAATGGTATACAACTCCAAAGAGAAGAAGAGGAATATGAATGCAGTCACAATAAACAGATGATAATAGTGTGAGGTAATACATTCACTGTGTTATGGTTTGTGTCTGTGTGTCCCCCCAAAGCCTCGTGCGGTCATGGGGCAGGCTTTTAGAGTTTGATTGATTATGGGTGTGAGAGCTACACCCGCCCTGGGGTGGATAGTTTGCATATGTAAGGGAGAGGAAAAGGGTGCTTGAGGCCATTCCGCCCTTGTGGGTGCTTGTTGCTTTTGCTGTGTTCTGCCCCCATGAGCTGTAGCCCTCTGCCATGTGCCACTCTGCCTTGTAACCTGCCAAGTATGGACTAAAACCTTCACAAACTGTAAGTGAAATAAACCTTTCCTTTCTTAATTTTGGTTGTCAGGTATTTTGTCCCAGCAATGAGAGAAAAGTAACCAAGACACACTGATTACCCAGGGTATACAGGAATCAAAACATCATGTTACCTCATAAATGTGTACAATTATTGTGTATCAATAGCAATTCTTTGAAAAGCAAATACCACATATGTGTACACATGTGGCACACTATAGGGAGAAGCACTGCCACTGTGGAAGAAGAAAGGGCTGACCTGGCCCTTGTCCCTGGAACATCACAGTAAGGTCACCCTGAGCAGGGACTTCACCCCTCTGAGAATTTGGAGTATAACCTATAAAGTAGCAACCAGACTGTTTGACTTTTCAGATCAGCATGAGAATTTAAACAGGCATGTTCACCACTACTTTTCAACAGATTAATTGCAGTAATTTCCACCATCACAGATTCCTATCTAGAGCTTCTAGAACACAGGACTGAAGGCAGCACAATAAAACAAAGCAAAGTTAAAATTTATGCCATGGGAATGGTCTTGGAGGCGTCAGGACTAAGTTTATGATATCAGGTTCCAAAGGCTTTTAGATCGTGACAGACTTATAAAACATGTGTGTTCATAATGGTTTAATTAGCCATGCATCACTGGAGGTAAGAAA
The DNA here is from genome assembly GCF_000276665.1 of Chinchilla lanigera. Taxonomy (NCBI): domain Eukaryota; kingdom Metazoa; phylum Chordata; class Mammalia; order Rodentia; family Chinchillidae; genus Chinchilla; species Chinchilla lanigera. Next base: position 18,792,882 of record NW_004955420.1, on the reverse strand, counting down.
GGTATGGAGGCAGAGCTTATGTTGATGCTATAGCTGTCTGATCTTTCTATATATGCAGTATATAAGGACTTTATGTTGTAGAGAGTATGGATAAGTTTATTCTACATTATTCTAAGGGGCCTATCTGGGCTAAAATTGGAGAGAGTTAAAAGGAAGAAATTTTAGATGATATTAGAAAACTTCACCAAGCAGTCAGAGCCACCCCATATGAGGTCTGGGTGGCCTGGAGTGTGGAGGATACTCCTCTGGGTCAGTGCTTTTCTTGTACTGACTGCAATGCAGGCAACACTGGCTGCAGGATGGAAGACCGAGGCTTTGTCTGTGTGTCATGTTACTGTATATTGGTTTTCTTTTGGGCACTGAATTCAGTGCTGGGGGCTGAAATATAAGGAAGTCACTCACAGGCTGAGGTAGAAAGGACGCCTGTCTCTTGGAGGGAATGAGGAAGACTTGGAGGATAATTTTCCAGGCAGGAAGGTATTTCCTTCAGAGAGACGAGCCAGATGTCAAGGTTAGAGGTATCAGACTCATCATAGATTCTCAGAAAGGCAAATATTGCCTGGAGTAGATATTGCCAGGAAGGCAAGAATTACATGAAGAAAGATCTGATAAGTGCACCGCGCAGAGTGTCAGGGACTCAGACTCATTTCTTGTCTATGTTTTGCATCTTCAGCTTACCCAGGTCTGTGCACTGATCCCACTGTTATAATTGCTTTTGGGAGGTTTCGTCCATACATTTTGAGCTTCCTGAGGGCAGAGACCGTATTTTATACATCCTGGGAGCTTCACAGCCTTCTCTGAGCTTGCCACAGCTTAGGAACTAAGTCAATCCTACTGAATGAAAGAATAACTAGACTTAATTTAAAGAAATGGTCCTGGCCTGATCTATGAAGAGTTTTGGGGGTTTTAGAAATTTCTGAAGTTGCACTGACTGTAACATCAGATTGTGAGCTTGAACCCAACAGTGAGAATGTAACGAGACCCTGTCTCAGAAAATGGAGTGGAGGGGGGCTGGGGATGTGGTCTGATGTGACGGGTTCCACCCATAGTACCACTTCCTAAAAGAATTACTTCCAGGGAGACTGAGCTTTCGCTACTGTGCATTCTCAGATGCTAATGCTAGTGGTAACTGCTAATATTTATTTACCATGCTGTAGCTAAATATTCTGCTCAACACTTTACATATTTTGTCACTTAATTGATGCAGCCTTCCTCTAAGGCATGTATATATTTTCTCCCTTTCATAGTTGAGGGAGCTAAAATTTGCAGTGACTAAGTACCTCAAACAGTATCAGAGAGTCAGGGTGTGACTGAGCCAGAATTCAAACCCAGATCTGCTTGACTCTAGAAGTTGTGTCATAATCATTGTTCTACCCATAAAATAAGACATTTTATCCATGGAAGGACAGGAGTCCCATCTCTAGGGTACAATGCTGGATCCCTTTAGAGTTAAAAAAAGTTCTGTTTGGTTGAGAGGTTTAGCTCTTTGCGGTTTTCTAGCCCTATGTTCTGCAGTCAAATGTTCTACCACTGGGCTATACCCACAAGCCCCATGTTCTGAAAAGCTAGTGGGGAAAGAAAAGTGCCATGGGACTAGTTAAATCTGGAGGAGCTGGAGGATTGAGGGTGGTGGTGAGGGCCACAGCCACCTCTCCTTCTCTAGTTATTGCTGTAGAGCAGTCACAGCAATGGAGAGCAGAGATTCCAGAGTAGTAACAGCAGGAGGCAGAAAACAAGTAGCAACATTAGGTCCTTTTGAGCTGTGAGACTTTTTAAAACTTCTAATGTCAATGGGAACACGTCTTCATTTTTTGCTTGGATTGGTGTGGTTTGCATTTGGGAGGCTCCTTGCTTTTTAAAATTTTATTTTAAAGGATATAGTACAGAAAAAGAACAATAGCAAAATACAAACCAAACAAAGCAAGGACATTAGAAATGATACGGGGTTTCAAACCAAATGATAAAGATTAACAGTAGTTGTTATATTACATACTGTTATCTTCAACAAAGTTGCTCAGATGACCAGATGTAAGAATGGAAGACTGATCAAACCATTAAAGAGAATAAGAAAATATTTGAGAAGCTCCAGAGATCAACACAGGGTCCACAGGTAAAGAGAAACCAGGGATTCTCTGCTTAAATTTACCCCCCAGTTCTAGCCTGAAAGAAGGGAAAAGACAATTGTTGGGTCTCCTGACTGGTACAGTGCTCTCCAGTGAGGAAGGAAGCCAGAACCCAGGAGAGATGTTGACCTTAAAGCACTGAGCATTTATCCAATGGGAATGAAATTGCATGTTGCAGATATACATACTCCCATATTTACTGCTGCGCTGGTCACAAGAGCCAAGGTAGGAAATCAACCTAAGTGTCCATTAATGGAGGAATGAAGAAAGAACATCCGTACATACACACACACAGTGGAATACTATTCAGGCTTAAAAGAATCCCAGTGAAACCTTGTCTTTGCAGGGACATGAATGAGTCTGGAAGACATTAGTTAAGTGAAATAAGTCAGACACAGATAATACCGGAGAAATGATCTCACTGATTTGTGAAATCTAAAAAAGCTGATCTCATAGAAGTGCAGAGTAGCACAGTGGTTACTGGAAGCTGAAGAAGTCAGTGGGAGGAGATGACGGGGAGAGATTGACCAGCACGTAAATTATAGTCAGATCTCAGCAAGGAAGTCTGGTGCCCTGTAGCACAGCAGTGCGACCATGGTCAACAACAGTGTAGCATCTATTTCAAAACAACTAGAAGAGAGGCTTCTGGAAGTTCTCACCAAAAAGGAATGATAAATGAGGTGACAGATACACTAATGCCACGATTTGATTATTACATAATGTACATGTGTATCTAATGATCACATCGCACCCTATAAATATGCATAATTATCCTATGTCAAAATCCAGTGGAACCTAGGGGGAAGAAAAAAAAGAAAAAATCTAAACCCTGAGTGCTTGGTTGATTTTCCTTGCTGCTTGGGTCTGGCAGACGGGGGTGGGCAGAAGGTTAAGGAACCTCAACAGATGCTTGAAACCAGTGGGTGTTGGTGGCCTTTCTTCCTAAGTGCTGAAAAGATGGTCACCTTTTACTGGAGAAGATCAAACTCAAATCCAAGTTCCTTTACCTTGGAACACAGAAAAATATAATTCTTTTTCAGCCTACATGGGGAAATGCTTTCAGAAGACCTCAGCATATGGGGAATACAGGGCTACCTGCGATTTTGACTCAAGGGTGTCAATTCTACTGACCAGTGAAAAGATCTCTGTCTGCAAAGATCTTTTTTTCTGCCCGGAAGGACAGAGATGAAAGGTAGCTTACAATTCCCTTCTCCTCCCGCGATTGCTAAGGGAAAAGTGTCCACATACTGCCATCTGGTGGGCATTACTGGTCCCTGTAGTTTTAATGAAAATGTTCCTTCAGTCTTACAAGGGATAGGCGTGCAGCTTGCGTCCAGCAAAGCTTCAACGAAAAAACATATATACATATTTCATTCCTAGCTTGAGGGTCTCACAGTTAATAGAAGAAACTGACCTGTCAACAAATAATTATGACTTGATAAGCACCATTTTTTTAAAAAGGTGGCAAATGTTATCAAAACACAGGACTGGCAGCGAAGGAAAGAACATCTTAGCTAGGTCTGGAAGCAGTCCTTGTTTTTAACAATGTGACTTTGGCAAAGACCAGGAAACTCATTCTGAACACAGAGAACATCATGGTCAAGTGCATGACGTAAGTCGTTAGTTCCATCTGGCCAATGGGAAAGAGCATGGGAAAGATGTTATAGAAACATATCAGGAGAAACTCCATGCCAGACCACCAAGGGCCTTGAATGCCGAACCAAGGCAATAATTCTTCTGGGAAGACAATGGGATCCAATTTTAATGGTAAAAAACTATGGACAACAAGGGTTTATACATAATGCCTTTTAAACATTTTGAACATTCTCATTATTTGAGATTGTCTATGGCAACCTGTTATGTGAAATAGATAAAACCATATCTATCATATTGAAACACTAATAAAGGTTCAGAGATCAAAGGATGAGTTCCTACCCCACATTTCCCATCCTTGGTACATGTAGAAGTCTTTGGGCAACGCCAAGGGCTCAGCAGAACTCCACCTGACAACTACAGCTCTGAAAATTGCCTTACCTAACATGACCATCTCTATTTTGGTTTTACAGCCTGTCTCCCATGACATGGGGGTAGTCACAAATTAGGTTCTAGGCCTTTTCCTATCTCTTTTGGTAGAGCTACTCTGGAGATTCAATTTTAAGGTAATCCCAATTTTATTAACTTTTTCAAACACCCAACCTATCTCACCTAGTCTCTGGCAGCCAGCTTTATTTTGCAAGAGGACATATGTAGGTAGGAGGATAGAGACGAGCCTTCTCAGCAGTGTCTATTAAGCATCACCTGTCTGATGCCCAATGTACTAATTTACATTCAGTATCTCCAGCGTGTGTGTCATCCTCAACCCACAGATCATCTATGAAGAAGCTATGAGACGAAAGGCTTTGGCTCTTGAGCAAGAAAACTGCTGCTTTCATTCCAAGAACCGCACTGTGTAAGCGCTGTAGAGTCTTCTGGTGAGTGGATGCATTATCACCATCCGCAGAAGTTTCTGTTCTGTGAAGATGTGCTGCCACTGAATAGCATTCACCAGAAGATGAGAGATTTTGGTCCGAGGACTGACCCAGAGGGACTGGTCCCCTTGGGCAAAGGCTGTTTTGTTCCAGCCAACTTGGACATCTTCTGCCTCCTTCAGAGCCACACATTCAGATGCAAAACACAAGTTCCACCCACCCGACAGTGTTTGTTCTGATCCCTTCCCTGCTCCCTGTCTTTACTCTCGCCCTGCCCACTCTCTCTGCTTGATGGGGTCAGTTTGCTCTCACTTTCCCACACTAGCGTCTCCGTTTCAAGGCTGGATCCGGAACTGCCTCCTTCTCGCCATCTGGCAGCTATCTGCTGCAAGTTCCCACCTCGGCCCCCACCTTTCTTGAAGGGCTTCACAGAAAGATGTTAACTTTCACTCAATGACTTCCTAATACATGAATATGTACATAGTAGTTTCCACTTGGTTGAATAACTGTGTTAGCGTAGACTCTAGCTTGCAGTACTCAGGTTAATTGCTATTTTCCTGAGGGCATGCTGACCACTATCGGTTCAAGTACCAAGTGCCAAATTCAATAAACATTAATGGAGCAAATGTCACATTTTAGAGCTAACAGGTCAGGGCCAGTCTCTGTTTTATTATAGGAAATGGAAATGCAAACCAGGCTATGCCTTTGATAAGGAGAGGGAAGAGTGTATTTGTACACTCCTTAGAAATCTATCCTATACCCTTTCCTCACTGAGTTGTAACCGTTTATTTCAGGCTTGTCTCCCCTCTGTCACCTGAAGTCCTTGAAGGAAGCAAACTCCAGTGCTTGTCTTGGGTCCTGACTCAGAGGATGTGACCAGCAGCTATTTTTTTCAGTGGATTTTAATACGCTTATCGGGACCCATGTGAACACTGAAAACATTTGTGGTCTCAGGAAAATTTCTCCAAAATGACACAGTTGCATTTCCCCCCCTAGAATCACGCAGAATAAAAACCAGTGAGATGATGAACACGGAGGAGGGATACTCATGCACTGCCTGGTGTTACTCAGTCAGAGCCATGGCTCCTGGAGGGTGTAAGGAAGCAGATTTTAATGAAATGTGTCCCCGACAGATGATGCTGGGACAGTTCTATCATAGTTCTGCCTTTCCCAGGTACATGTGGCCCAGCAAGCCGCACATCGCAGGACCCTAGGACCTCAGTTTTCTCATCTATGAAAAATAAGTTGTCTCAGTGTCTGTCCTCCACTGTGCTCCTTATTTACCCTTTGAGATCCTCACACAGCAGCAGCAGTAGTATATTTAAACTTGTGTATCTGATTTATTTCACTCAGGTTTATGGGAACCAGGAAGAACATGTTCAAATGAGAAGGGTTACAAGACAGGAGCGGGAAAGGGAAGGAAGGCAAAGGAGAAAAGAAGTGAATGGGAGGGAAAAAATGCAAACAAAGCTTTTGTAAATGGGGAGGGAAGAAGGGCTTAGGGCAGGGGCAGGGAATGGAGAAAAAAGAATTAAGATGTACTATCCAGGTACAAATTCCCTATGATGAATGTGATAAATATGTGTGACAAACATGTACTAATAAAAAAAGTTAAATAACAATAAAACTTGACATCTCAAGATTTGCCATGTCTGACAACGTCTTATAATATCTTTTTGCTTGTTTGCTTTTGAATCAATTAACCTTAAAAAGGCCAAACATTGGCCAATTGTTTAAAACTACTGAGTAATTTCTCATCAATAAAAATCCAGTGGTAACTTTCATTCTCTCTTAAAGATCCCTGTCCAAAGACCTGTACAAATAATTCAGATGGCATGCATGCATCTACAAGGAGTCCCTTAACACTGTACGCATTTGGAGTTTCAAAAAAGCTCAGACGTTCAAAAAAAGCAAGTGGTTTTGCAGACACAGGACACTGGATAAAAGCTGATGTGAGTGGGGAGAGAGAGCTGATATCCCAGCAACAGTCTCTCACGTCATGATCTAAAATCATGTGCTAAGTGGTATCTTGGAGACATATTTGGAGACATGAATTTGAACCTAAATATAGCTAAATCCATGTAATTGCAAAGGGCAGTGGAATAGGGTATTGAGTGGAACTTAATTTCTCCTGCATGTGAGAAACTCATTCAATTAAGTAATGGTGGATTTGGTTTAAGGACACACACCTGTGGAAACAAGGCCCTTGGCTTTACTAGGAACCAGGGAAAACTTCATCACCAGGCCTCACAGCCCTTAGAAGAGAAACATGGTTTGGTTTCAACAAATGCGCTGCCTTAGGGTTGAGGAAGCCCGAGCCCATACTCTTGTTCTTGGGCATTATGGTTTGGGTCTGGATGTCCTCCCAAAGCCTCATGCAGTCATAGGGCGGGCTTCTACAGTTTATGACTGATTTGTGGTCCAGTGTTGGGATTATGGGTGTGAGTGCTACACCCACACTGGGGGGCAGGTAGTTTGTGTACAATATGAGGGAGGGAGAGAAGTTTTCTTGCAGCTGCTCCTCCCTTTTTTGCTGTTGCTGTTCTTGCTGTTTTTGCTGTTTTCCGCTGCCATGAACAGTTGCCCTCTGCCATGTGCCACTTTGCCTGGGTGCCAGCCAAGTATGGACTGAAACCTCCACAAACTGTGAGCTAAATAAACCTTTCCTTCCTTAATTTTGGTGTCAGATATTTTGTCTCAGCAATGAGAGAAAAGTAAGCAAGACATTAAGCTTTACCTTCCATGTGGTGCAACTACTCTGTCAGTTTTTGCTCCCCCTAGAACCTAGCTTATGCCTCCAACATGCACCGTTTCCTTACTCCCCAGTTTAAAAACAACGGATAGATATCATCTGATTGCAGTGGTTAATTATCACAGGCCTTGCTTAGCTAGAATTTTCCTTGTTGTCACACCATAGTTGCTGACTAGTGTCTGTTTTGGTCACGCTGGGACAGGGACATCTTAATCCATTCACCTTTGGCCAGGACCGGTTCCAGCATATAGACATACTCATTTTTCACTTGAAGAGAACCATCACCTCCAAGTGAGGATGATGCCTGGGCAGTTTGTTTTACAGAGGTGAGATGGCAAAGCAGCCATAGTTGCACCACTGGAACGTTTTCACCAAGGAAGTGAAAACTATAAAGGAGGAGGGTTGCTACTCTCCCATGTTTTCATGGCTGTCTTATCAAAGTAGCATCCGGTATGTTTTAGACCACTCTAGAGGAGAAAAATATAACAAAGGAGCAGGGAATATATGGGGACAAGCTTTCAGCTTACAGAATTTTCTTGTGTGATAGAGTAGAGTACAAACAGCCTTGGAGATTCTGTCAGATATTGAGTTTGCCAGGGCCAGACTTAACACAACTTGTATTCATTCTACTTATTGGCCATCATTATAACTTGCCAGGCTCTGAATAGTGTTTTTAAAATAAATATGTTATTCCTGATGATCTGGTTATCAGTCAAGATCTGTCTGTTTTGGGTTCCTAAAGGTAGACCCTGAGAAAGGACTTGGGCACACGTGGTGTGTTGAGGGCATGCTCTTCAGGAACATCTTCCAGGGAATGAGGACAGCAGAGCAGGGGAGGCAGCAACTGAACAGTAAGGTGATCTCATGTAAGGTATGTCCTCATTTCGATTCACAAGAAGTCTAGCATATAGTCTACACTGGAGAGTTGTCCCACTCTGATGTAAGAGTTGTGAGCTTTGGACCCGTGTATCAGTCAACCATTGGATGTGGGAGGTAAAGGTTGGTGTAATCCCCAAGCCCCTCTTGGTGAGCCAGCTCCCATCAGCACAATGCAGTTCTTTCAAGAGCAAGTTTGTAAGCTGTTAGCTGTAGCACCTGCAGTGGCCAGCAGATGGGTGTCCCAGCTGGAGATGGTATTTGTGTGGATCACCAGAGCATCTCATGCATGGCTTCTTCTGAGTCTACTATGGGAACCTTGGCTGCAAGCAACAGAGACTCTGGCTAGCCTAAGATGGATGAGCGCTGAATGGAAGATATAAAGACCTAGCTTGATCTAAAGAGAGGGAGCAGGACTAGCCTTGGACCATAGGCCAGAAGCCAAGATAATCTCCAAAGACCAAGTCTAAGCGGGCTTTCAATACAGTGAAGGTCTTCCATCCATAGTTATAGTTGAATGGTTTGGACTGCATCATATTATGTGCCACCAGACATTACCATAGTCATTCTAAATGAATCTTCAGCATTCTTCTAAGCCAGCCTTCCAGGTAGAACCACCAGATTGGCCAAATCTAGATTTACCTATTCAACATCCACATGCCTGCAAGTTGTCTGCATGTTGCAGCTTTTCTTCCTTCCTTCCTTCTTTCCTTCCTTCCTCTCTCTGCTTCTCTCTCTCTCTTTCTTTCCTTTTCTTTTGTGGGAGGAAATCACTGATCTCACCAATTCACCAGTACCTTACTTCATGGAATCATCATAATAAAGGAGAAACAGGGCTGAATCTTAGATAGTAAAACCTGAGAGATGGCCAGGCTATCTTCTGAAATACTTGCAAAGTGGGTATCAGCATCACACTGTATAGCTATGGAAACTGAAACCATGAGAAGAAACTTCATTTAATGATTCCGATAGCTTCAGTACTTTCATGCATTTATTCACTATATATTTGTTAAGTAACTAATAGGTACTCTTCCAATGCTGGGGTTTCATAGAAAATAGAAGTCTCTGCCCTTATGCAGTGTATGTTTCTATGAGCAGTAAGGTTAGGCAGAAAATCACAGGAAAAAAAGCTTGCTGGATAGCAGATGTTTATTGGTGGATCAGACAGTGTTAGTGATGGTCAGAGGTAATGCTGAATGAAGTTGATGAGGGAACAGCAGGAAGGAGTGGGTGTTCTTACTGCAATGAGGAGGACTTTCCCTGGATGGCACTGAGCCTAAGTCCATGTGGCCATTCAGTTGAGCACATACGAGGCTGATCAAGGACTGTGCTCATGGAGATACTCCCAGCTATGTGGTCAACTGGAAAGTGACCACGCTTTGACTATCTACCTTACTCTGATTTCTTGCAGAGTCTGAACCCTCTCTGCAGCTTCTATCAGTACAGTCTTGTTTTTCTGATGGCAACTGGCAGCACAAAGCTGGATGAGATTAGGCAGGTATGTTTTATTTTAAGGCACAACCGAAATGACACTAGGGATATATATGTTGTTTTCATGTAAACCATGTTATCTGGAGTCTTGCTGATGATCTACCCATGGGGTTTTTGGGTTGAGAGGTAGATTCCCTATCCAAATAATGATGGAGACATTCACTTATGACCACCACACTTCCTAGGTTATCTTCAGTGTAGGAGTAGTGTAGTTACAATGGTGTCGTGCAAGGAGTGTTAGTGCCCCCTTCTGCCTGGCTCTGCTACTCTCCAGGAGCCACTCTGAGCCTCAGCCTCCCTCATAGTTATTAAGGGTGCTGGGACCAATGGTTTCCAAGAGGCTTCATGGACCTTGTTCTCACTGGTATCTGTTCTGTGCCTTACAGGGAAGTTTGATGGGTGTTCAACCATCCAGTGTCTCAGTACTGTTGTCTCTGGTCCTGAGGAGGAGACATTCACCTGTTTCTTTCTTCTCTGTATCCCATTGGGATTTATTTTGACTGCAAGTATGTCACTGCCCATGCAGCAGTTTGGACCTTGCTTCTATTCCAACTCGTCTATGATTCACACGTCCACAAGCCTGAGCACTGGGAACAGACTCCCCTGACTGAGTCCAAGGCAGATGGTCAGCTTCCTCCAGAGTGATCACTAAATGCCAGGAGCTTGGTGAGGGGCATTCTCCATCTAACTTGAAGCTCTGCAAGGCAGACACACATGCCAGGTTCTGGCCACCTTCTGTTCTGGTTTGCCTAACAGTGCTCTTGGTGAAAGACAAGAAAAAACAGCAAAACCCAAGAAGGAAGGGATTAGTCAGTGAAGGGAGTATAGCAAGGATGTTAAGGGAGTGTAGCAGGGAGTGTAGTTGACCTTCTAGAGAAAGATTTGGTGAAAATAAAACATTGTGCAGTTGCTTTCTGGGAGGATGGCAAATTGGCTTCAATACGCCCTAGCTCTTCTCTCTGGGCCACAATGACGATAGGGAACCTGCTGGGCCTGTGTGACAAGAGTTCTCCTAAGTTCTACCATTCTTTCTCCTTCCTGGCTGTAGTGAACCTCACCTGTCCAATAGCATCAAAGACTGAATCCTGCTGTGGAGTATTAATAAATGCAAGACTAATATAGGCCTTAAACAAATACCACAGAAATTAAGACAACGTTATACACTTTGGCACTTTACAAATTGTACCCCAATTCAAGGGGCCACAGTGATAAAACAAAGAGACTGGCCAAATCTTTTATAATCAAGAAAACATAAAATACCTACATCACAGTCATTTATGATCACTATGTGGTAGGGTGGTTCAAGCCATCTCAGGAAATTGTAACTTATTATTATTATTTCCTGGCATTTAAATAGCTCTTATTCCACTTTTCCCTCTTGGTATTTAAAGTACTCAAACACTTCTCTAAACAAGCTTTTGTTATTGCTCTCTTTGTAAAGATTGAGGAATGAGAATCTTTTAATAATTTCCATCAGGAAAAGCAGGTATCACTGGCCATAGAACAGTCTCCCACTTTCCTTTGAGACTGCATTTTATGACCGTTACCTCTTCTCCATCTTACTGTCATGTACTGGTCATCCTTCTCTTCACTTTGCAGTTCTGCTGTCTTCCTGTCCTGCCCTCTCTGCTGAGGAATAAAACCAAATTACTGTCATTTTCAATGCATTTGTTTTCCCCACCTCTCTGGAGCTGTCCTCAGAAGCACACTTTCTATCTCAAGAGCTTATCCAGGTACATTTTTTCTTTTTGTCCCAGACAAAAGTAATTTTCTTAACAGGAATTATTGTGCAAGCTGTTCAGATAGTACAGTTCATTGTCTCCAGAATTTTCCTCCGAGTGGTTGGCATTTATTCCCACACTGATGAAAATGTGATCTTCTCACACCACATTCACACCCCACTGTCCTGGGTCTGTGCCATTTTGTGTTCATGACTTTTGTTTCAACACTAAATCATGGTTTATTTTTTTTTAAAAGTGTTCAAAATGGTAATTAATCTGAACTATGCCTAAAAAAAGATAAAGTTTCTTTCCAGATTTTAAAATAAAGAGATGTGCGTGGGCAGACCCAATTCTGGGAATGACAAAAATTTCCCAGGGGTCTTAGGAGCAAGGTGTACCCCACTAGGTGAAGGATGGGATGGAAGTGGTCTTTCAGATACAAAGAATAAGATGGGGAGGCAGAGAGGCATAAAAACGTGACAGGGCAAGGTAATGAAAGAGGAAGCGATGGAAAAGTGGATGATTCTGGAGGTACAGGGTGGGAAGAGGGAAAGACAGAATTATAACCCCTGTCTTGGTGATCTCGTTGAACTGACAGAAGACCTAACAGAAATGAGAGATGGGAAAATTTCTGTAAATGACAGAGTAATTCCCTACTATAAAGCAGCAGTGTTGTTAAAGCTGATGTTGTTATTCTTGCATTCTTGTTGTACCGACAACCTGAGGTGAACCACAAGTCTCAAATAGGAATGATCTAATTCAGTGGCTGCTGTGGTTTCAGTATCTGGAATGTTATTCCTGGAATTAGGAATACAAAGTGAGACTGAAAATCAGAAACTGGACATCTGCTCCACTCAGGTACCACAGAGTTTTAACTGCAGCCCTAGGGTGAATTGCCTGCAGTAGATCATGTTAGGATAGTGTCTTTTCATGTTTTCAGAGCTTCAAAAATCCACTCACCAGTCTTCATGAGAACTTCAAAGCAATGTGGGGATAGACTTGCTCCTCAAAGTTGGCACTTTGTGATTCACGTCACGATAAATTCTAAAATTCAAGCTCCAAAAGAATGTATCCATAATGGATGAGTAGTAGGTGGATGGGTGCAGTGGTGCACCAAACTCTGAGGAGGAAGTGGACAGCGCTAGTAGCCTGGGATTAAATGGGGGTCTATCAGTGGGACTAGAGGAGCCCTCTCAGTGCCTTATGGCAAATGTGAGCTGAGTCTTCTGAAAGAGAAAAATTGAGCAGAAGGATCCTGGTTAACCTGCGTTTTGACTCCAGAGACTTCTTCTTCATGGTGGGAAGGTGATCATATATGGAAATGGAAAGGGACAAACCCCATGGAAGGTGCTTCTGATTTTTTTTTTTTAAGATAAAAAATATGGTAGAACTTTGTGTTCTATAAAGCTCTGCTGTAGTGAGAAAACTTCAAATCAACTACTTCTTTTTGTGTTGTTATTTTATTTATTTTCATTTAGGCTTTTCTGAGTTTGGTAAATTTCATGCTGAGTGTCAGCCTGTTTCAGCTGCACTAAGGAAAAAAAAGACAGACACCAATTATACTTAAGGAGCTGAGAAGAGAGAAGTCTTTATCTTTGGTCCTCTCTCCCACCCTAGCCCAGAGATAGCGGGTAGACTTGGTGGTGGCAACAGGAATCAAAACAAAGGAACTCCAGTGAAAGGCAAATGCTCAGCAGCAAGTATGGTTAGGATTTTGATGTGGCCCCACCCTGTTTACCTGTCAGACCTGTTTCTAAGTATATTCTTCTCTGGGAGATGAAAATTTCATCGCTGAGCTGAAAGTTCTTTCTCATGTTCAAAATAGTAATTCTTTCCTTCTACGGTGATTATCTTGGGCAAAAATCTCTTTAGCTCTTACACAGCTAGAATCTATAGAGAAAAGGCAAAAAGATATCATGGAAAGGGTCCCACATTGAGATCTGGGTTGGATTTTTGGCTTTGTTCCATGGGATAACATTAGACACTGTCTTAGTTACTTTTCTGTCATTACTGGAACAAAATACCCAACATCCACAATCAAGAAAGGAAAGGTTTATTTAGCTCACAGTTTGTGGAGGTTTCAGTCCATGTTTGGCTGGCTCCAAGGCAGAGTGGCACATGGAAGAGGGCAACAGTTCATGGCAGAAGAAAATAGCAAAAGCAGCAAGAACACAAGGGGGAAGCAGTGGCAGGAAACCTCCTTCCCTCCCTTACATTGTATGCAAACTATCCTCCCCAGGGCGTGTGTAGCACTCACATCCATAATTCCAACATTCCAACAACATGAATCAATCATAAACTCTAGAAGTCTGCCCCATGACTGCATGAGGCTTTGGGGAAACATCCAGACACAAACCATAACAGACACTTCAATGAACTTTGGATTCTTTCCCTGTAACAAGAGTAGTAACATGAGATGGTTGGAGAATTTGAATAATGTGCATAAAGTACTTATTCATTGGTATATACATGATAGGCACTTAAGAAATATTAAATTTTTATTATGTTTTATTCACATTTACTTTTAACACACATAAAAACAAAATTATACATTTTTATGGGGTGACATGTGATGATTTGATACATGAATATATTGTGCAATGTTTAAACCAGGGCAAATATATTTGTCATTTCAAAGATTTACTTGTTATGGTGAAAATATGTACAATCCCTTCTCCTTGCTTTTAGATGTATATAGTACATTCCATCCTATCATCCACACCAGGGCTCCCTACTTGTGTCTTTTGTGATCAACATTCCCCACCCTACCACCATCCCCATTGCTATTCCCAGTAACCATTCTCCTTTTGACTTCTAAGAGATAACTTTTAGACTCCACCCTTACATGAGATCATGTGGTATTTGTGTCCCTGGGCCTGAAAGACAGTCATTAATTTTATGGCTAAATATTATTTCATGGTTTGCCTATGAACTTCTTTCTCATGATCCATTCTTCAGTTAGGAATGGCTCAGGTTGTTTCCATGTCTTGGTCATTGTGAATAATGTTGCCATGAACATGCGATGTGCAGATGTGCAGATGTGCAGATGTGTCCTCAACATGCTGGTCTCATTTCCTTTGGATTATACACCCAGTAGAGGCATTGCTGCATCATATAGGAGCTCTATTTTTTTTAAATTTTTCGAGGAATTTTTGTGTTGTTTCCCATAATGGCTGTACCACATTCCATTCCCATCCAGGAATGTCTTTTTCTGCTTCTATGCCACTGCTTCAGTGGGCATCTTTAGTCCTTTTGGCAGGATCCATTCCTGCTGCAGTAAGCTCTTGTCTCATGCTGTTTCATTTGCATTTACCTGATGGTCGGTGGTACTGAGCCTTTTCTCATCTATTTGTTTACCATTTGTACATCTTCTTTGAGAAATGTCTTTTTATGTATATTGCTCATTTTAAACTTGGGTTACTATTGAACAACATAATCTCGATATTAGCTCTTCGTCAGGTACATATATTTTAAATATACCCCTTCTATTGGTTGTCTCTTTACTCTTGTTGTCTCTTCACTTTGCTGTGAAGAATTTTAGTTTGATGTTATCCTTTTTGTCTATTTTTACATTTCTTCCCTGCATTTTGGGGGGTCTTATCCAATAAATCTCTGCCTGTTTCCATGTTTGGAGGAATTTCCCCTGTGCTTTTTCTCGTATTCTAATGTCAGTGCACCTTTGGGATAGGGCCGGGGGAACAACATGGGCTCCTTTGTTCATGTCTTTCGTATTTTTTTGGTACTGGAAGCAGTGAGCTATGGGGAAACACTGGTTTTATATTAGCCTGCCTCTGTGATCTTGGGGTAAGTTATTTATTTGTTTCTTCTCAGTTTCTTTGGCTATCAAATGAAATATACTGCAAGAAACAAATGATAGACATATATTAAGTGTCTAAAGAGTAAAAGCTTGTTCTCTAGCTTAATAAATAGTAGCTTCTTTCTTTCCTTCTTTTGCACATCTCCCTACCATCCTTCACTAACTAGAAGATTACATAATCTAGAAATAATTATTGGGTAGATACTATATGTGTTGTAAAAGGAAAAATGGTTGACTAGTATGTATCGGAGGGTGAAGTGAAAGCGTGTAGAGTCTGAGTAGCAGTGTGATAAAGAGAATCTGAGAAAACTTCATGGAAAAGGGAACTTTGGAATGGGATTCAGGGGGCTAACAAGAGTGTTTTTCTAAGTGGAAAAGCAGAGGAAGATAAAGAGAAAACATTGTGGGAAAAAGCGTCATTATTGAAGGCTTTTAGATGTATTTAAGGAATGGTAAAAGTAGAGTTTGGCATGAATGCTAGGCAAAAGGAAATTATGAGGAATAAGGGTAAGGCACTATTAGTGAGAGTTTTTAATGACAGGATAGTAACTGTACCCTCAGTTTCATTAGCAAGGAAACTTTGAGAGGTTTTTCTGAGTATGAGGGCAAGTAATATCCAATGAAGAAACAATAAATTGCCATCAGAATTTAGAAGTGGTAGGGTTTATATCTGGACCTAACAACAGCTAGGTTAGGACATTTATTTGAGATTGTTTTTTATTTTAAAGAGAGTAGTAAAAGAAAAGAAAAAGAACAATAGCAGCATACCAACATCACAAACATAAACACAACAAAGCAAGAACATTAAAAGTGATACAGCATTTCAAAACAAAATGATAGGAAGTAACAGTTGTTATTATATTACATATTGTTATGTTCAGCTATGTTGCTCAGATTACCAGATATAAGAATGGAAAATTGTTCAAACCCTTAAAGAGAATAAAAAATAATTATTAGATAAAACATTAGAGATAATAGAGTTTCACTAGACAAGATGGTAGGAATTCACCAATGGTTGTTCCATTGCATATCATTGTCTTCAAATCAGTTGCTCAGATTACCAGATATAAGCATGCAAAATTGGTCATAATACAAAAACATTTAACCATTAACTGTTCCTTCAATATACCATCAGACATCAGCAGTACAGTTATCCCAGCTATATATATTTTGTCTTCTTTCTTTTTTTCTTCTTTTCCTCATCCCAGTTGTTCCTTCCTTTGAGCAATTTCTTTCCCTTTCATATCATCTATTGTACATTTTAAGTTTTACTTATTCTTTCAGGTTCCTACACCAGGAGACAATATGATGTTTACACATGTGGGTCAGATTTATTTCACTTACAAAATATGGAACGCTTCATGAATTTGGGTGTCATCCTTGTGCAGAGACCATGCTAATCTCTGTTTATTTCCAATTTTTGGTATAGGTGCTGCCAAAGTGAGCACTGTCTGAGTTTTTGATGGCTGTTGTAGGAGAAACAGGAAGGCAGAATTCTGTTTCAAATCAAGAGGAGAGTAAGAAGGACACGCAAATGGGCAGCCTTCAGAATCATCTGGAAACAAATTAAGCCTGGATGCTCTGAATATAAGACACAAGAAAGGGAATTTGGAGAGATGACCAAATCTCTCCTTGTGTCCAGTTTCCCTTCCAATAAACCGACAGTAATATAGAGTTCTTCCTTATAGGATGGTTGCAGAGTTTAAATGATTTATATTTGTAAGGTACCTACAGTAAACAATTCCTGGCACATAGTATGTGTTATGTAAATATTTGCTAAGTAATTAGAAATAAGTTTAGGATACCCATTGATCTAATATAGGGCTCTTATTAATTTTTCCTCTGAGTGACTATTTCTTGCTGAGGCATTGACTTACTTTGTTAACACTTTGTTTTAGGGAATATTTTATATAAAATTGTGGTATATGTCAGCTCAAGTTTTCTATTACGATTGCAGGCAGAGCTGCTGTCAATACTGAGACTGTTTAGTAGCTCTGGAGACTGTGAAAACGTCATGCTTGTTCAGGAAGAAAACAGTTTCAAATCTTATTTTCTGTTCATGATTATTTCATAACCAGTCGATTTGGTTATTTATGATGCTGTACAAGTTTTAGCTTTAAACTCTAACATTTCTAGAATACAAACTTTAATAAAATTATGAGTTCCAATGGGCAGCAAGTGAAAAAGAAATTACTGAGCTGATGTTACACCTGCTTATGACTTTGAGATGGTCACTTTTCTCTGTGTCTTATTATCCCAAAATGTAAAGGAATTCAGCTTCTGTAAGAACTATTATTTCCCATGACTTCTTAAAAATTAAATATTATGGATGCCTCTCACATATATATAGTGGGCCTGTTCAGATGGGCATCTGCTATCTTCACCCTTTGTGGATCCAGCTGTCTCAGCTCAAATATGTCTTGATGAACACTCAGAGAGATTAATTTTGAAATACCTCGATAAGTTGACGCTATTTACAAATTGTCTGTAATTCTAAAATACTACACATAATTTCCAATAATAATAACTTGTTTGCATAATAAACCAACGTATACATACATAAGTGCACACACACATTTACTAATATTTTAAACAGAGTTGGGAACTTTGAACCCCAGGACAGATTGATATTCTTTAGCCATGTGAATAGCCTCATCTTTATGCCTCTGTTTTCTAATTTCTATGCTTTAACCTTTTTCCTCAGGTGAGAGATTTGAGGCTCAAAATACAACTGTGACAACTTAGAATACTAGCTCTTTTGTTTGATTTTTACTTTTTGAGTCAGTGGCATTTGTCATTCTTTTTACCTCCCTTCAAAATTGAGATAAACTAAGAGAGAGAGAGAGAGAGAGAAAAAAAAAAGTTTCTGTTTAAAAAAAGGTATCTGAAATTTCACAAAGTATGCTGGCATCACAGCATTCCATGAATATTTAATCATCGTCATCAAGACAGGAGGTTGGAGGAAAAAATCAGGTTGTGATATTTGGGAACAGCAGGTGTGGGAAGGAGGGTGTTGACACCCTTTGAAAACGCATATGAAATGTTGTGCGGCAGGTTCTCTCCTCAGTTCCATGTCACCTGGGGTCCCAAACATGCTTTGAGCAAACTTTGGAGAACTAGAATTTCTCCACAGTGTCCCAGAAAGAGGGGCTGGGCTTTGAAGGAATTTTCCTTACACAACAGCCTTCAGCATTTCTTTCTTGTGGACATTTGTACAATCCCATTTGCCTTGTCCCTCTGCCTGTTTCTTTCTTTCTTTCTTTCTTTCTTTCTTTCTTTCTTTCTTTCTTTCTTTCTTTTTTTTTTTTTTCTGCCTTTGTATAAGAAGTCAGAGAAAGTACATACTTCCAGCTAGGAGACTCTGGGATGGACACTGTTGAAACTTAGTATTTACCTAGAAACTGGTATCACACAAAGAGGGGCAGTGTAACCATAAAAGGTGGAGAGCCACCCACATGCAGATCAGGTTCCTTGTAACCTTATCACACTCTGCACCCTCCTACTGCTCAGCATTGCAGGCAAACTGGTCTCACTGGTGCCTCCTTCCATGGGATTGTTTCAGCCTCCAAGCTGTCACCTCTGGGCCTCTTGTGCAGCTGTCTTTTGGATCGCTGTTCTCTGAATGACTATTGCAATAAAGTCAAGAGGTATAGCCTCTGTTTCTCACACTTTCATGTGTTTAACTTCCCCCTGGCTGGGCTTGATAACATAGCAATTCGTGGGTCTAGCTCTAGAGATCCTAATCAAGTCAATCAAGACTGAAACCTCAGAATACGCATGCTTAACGTGCTATTCTCAGGCAGGTGGTGAGGGATTGCCTGTACATCAAGTGCTTTCTTCAGGGAGTAGGATGATTTTTCTGAACCTTACACTACAGGATGTCTGGGCATGAAGGTCCAGCTTCAGATTGGAGCCACAAGGCACCAAGTATGGGGCTGGTTTTGATTCAAGTGATCACAGGGTATTATCAATGCACAAAACTCCATGTGCTACCGGAACAGAATCAGGGGTGTGGTTGGTCAGGAACTAAGTCAAACAAGAGAGACACGCCCTTTCCCCATGTGATTTGAGCTGTCTGCTTGCAAACCTGGGCTGATATGCAGGCGAAAATTAGATAACATGGCCCTGGTCTTGAAGTCTAGCATTTCCCTTCATTCTTCAGACACCCAAAAAGAGAAAACATTCAATGTCTTCAAATGTGAGTTGAGGTGGCTTACTCTAAGTTAAGTCACCTGGGGTGAGAACTTTGCAGCACCACGGATACCTGAGCTCTGCCCACCCTAACTTCCTTCTGTTTCCTCCAAGTTTCCCTATTAGGCATCAGAAGAATTCTACAGCAGATCCCTCTTTGGGTCCCTTTCTATCAGCAGAATTCAACTTCTTGAACTGTTTTGTTGCTTCATTACCTCTCCAGGCCCTGCTATGCTGTAGTATTGCTCTGAAAACCTTAAGAATGCTATTGATATGAAGGAAATAATAGTTTGATACTTAAAAGTACAGACTGCCAAACCTTGACAAGCTCTCACTTTGAGCATATTGAACCATGTAAATTTTGTGGATGAGGAAACCAAGGCCAGAGCGGGACACTTTCCTGAGAGTGTCCTTGCCCCAGTGCACTCCGAGAGTTAGTGAAGTAGGTAAAACCTCTCGATATCTCCGTACTTGTACATTGCCTCCTGTCTTAACCAGTGCTAACTCCTGTGCTCCTTGGAGTCTCTGTGTCAAAAGCATATTTTATCTGCACTGTGATTTATCACATATTCTGTTCACATGTTTAAAATTTGTCAAGGTGCACCTGCCTCCTTTGATCTCTTCCCTGCTGAGGCACGTGAAATGACTCAGGCCTATTAGGAAAAATTTTGCATAGGAGAAAAGAATCAGTGCTAGCCATTTCATCATATTGTAGTTTCAAAAGATCAGGGCCATTTCCAGCCTAATTTGTCCATATCCTTGAACATCAAGATCTCCTGCTCTGATCACAGGACGACTTTATCTGTCTGACATACCCAACACTCTGCGAGGCGTGAACTCCAGCACTGTTGCCGGGGGATTACAAATTGGAGCCCAACTCAGACCACAAATGGATTTAGCAAGACTGTGTCTAAAGGGGGTGAAGACTTGGGAGGTAGGTTTGTGTGGAGGTTCTGGGGTCAGTCCCCAGTATTACAAAAAATAAAAGCAAAAGCAAAATACGTAATACATGAGTAAAAACAGAGAAGTAAGTTCTTCCATCACTGTGTGTCCCAAAGACAGAGAAAAGAGGACACAGTCCAAAAGAGAATTAATGCTGACAGGAGCATAGAACCTGGATCACCTGGTCTCTATTCTGCAGTGGTGTTTTGGCCTAATAAAGGCGAGCTGTGAAGTCTGCATGAGGTCTGCTCTAAGGTCCTTTCTAGCTTTTGATGTTCAATGTGACATTAACTCTAGGTTAACCCACATTTCTCCCTGAGCCCTACCAGCAAGGAGGAGCCCAGGTGCTCGGCAGGAATAGTGAGCCACATCCCAGGCATGACTCAGACGCCTAATCTGCCCCAGATGGGGAATGGTGATAGAGTTGAAGCCTGTGGCACACGTTCTGCTACTAGGTATTTTCTTTGCATTTATATTTGTCAGGAAGGGCGTTCCAAAGCAAGGCTCTGGGTTGTATGGAGCTCTTCTCTGCCAGTAATCACTAGCAAAGCTACACCATTGTTTATTTTCTTCCTAGTCCTTCTTAGTTCCATTTTACTCTGGGGGAATAAGTGTCTAAGAATAACAGTAGAACCTGTTACTAGACAGTTTTCAAAGCCCACTACAAAATGAAAAAGGAGGTTTCTAGTTCAAAATTATTACATTCAAGATCATAGTGCAGAGCAATCAAGAGTGACCATTGATTGCCTCAGGTTGCATGCCCATAGAGCCATTCTGGGTGGGGACAGACTGAGGAGTAGGAGAGAGGTGTGGGATGCAGAGTGAGAAGCACTCTCTCTCCAACTACTGATATAGTACCATTATCTTAAACAAAGGCAAAAATGGTATTTCTTCACCGTCTATACAGAATGTGACAAATTATAGAACTGTCATTACAGCTTGGTGCCTGGACAGCTCAGGACAATGCACCTAGACTTTGGGAGTCACCCTATTTTGCAAAAGAGAACAAAGGTCTTGATAGTAGAAGTGATTTGCTGAAGGTTGCATTGCCTGTTGGTGGTAGAATGGGAACTAATAAGGAGGACTTCCCACTTCCATGCCAAAGCTCCTTCTAGCTCTCGGTGAAGCTGAGTAACAATGAAATTATTCTCTTTAATTGTGAGTGAAATTGGAACTCATGAATAAGAGTGAGATGCAGAAAGGGAAATGAGATAAATGATCACTGAGTGGAGAAAACAAAACAATTCAGAGAGCCAAAGCAGTTTGTCTGCGTCCTATCTGATACACAACATACAGCAAAGCAGACAAATGTCTGCGCAGCAAAACAAAACTGGAAGAAGCAGATATTTTCAAATAAAATATGCACATTTCCAACCAGCCTTGAGCTCATCTGATAAGGGACAGATTGTCCAGAGTAAATAGAAAGAGAAAGAAAGATGCTTTGGGCTGAATTTAGTCCCCTGTCAAAATCCAAGGGGGGCTTGCTGTTTCTCTCTCTGCAACCTGTTACCTCTCTAGCTGCAAAATCTCGAAGTGCTGTGAAAGAAAACAGAGTTGTTCAGATATTTGTTTGCTTATTCATCCATCCATCCATCCATGTCTCTTGAGTATGTACTCTTAACATTGTATTGTTCTAGATCCTAAAAAAGGATGTGTAAGGCCTCTACCTTTAAAGAGGGTAAACAGATATTTTCAGGACCAGAAGGATAATCATACCGGAGTGTAATACTAGTGAATAAATTGTGTGCTATTGAAACTCAAAAGAAGAAGACCTTATACTGCTTAAATTTCTCACTTGCTTACCTGCCTGCATGTCTCTTTTTGCCTCTGAACTTCCTGCCCGTATTCATTCGTCATCACTGAACTCCTAATTCCCAAAGAATCATGGCTTGGAATAAGGTGATAGCTTGGGAGCTGGCATGTGGATTCTTGTAGATAGGACACTGGTGATACATTTGTAGGGACCAGTCCTTCTCTGTATGATCCTATCAGAGGAGAAAGACCTGGAGATGAGGTGGGGCTGGTTCACACCTTGTCATTTTCCACATCGCTTGCATTTCCGCCGTCTATCTAGTGACACAGGCAGTAAGAGAACAGCCCTGCTGAGTCCAGAGAAAGGGATACCTGCTTTATCACCAGCATGTCACTCTGACCACAGGGGAATAATGGCAGGAGGGGAGTAGGTCTAATCAACCAGGGCTTCTTAACCCAAATAATCACCATCTACCCTCTTCTTCACTGATACTAGGATTGGAGGACCCAAAAGAAGAGGATAATTTTTAAAAGCTTTCATAGAAGAGAGAAAGGAGACAAGACACCAAAAGAAAAGAATTATTGCTAGATGTTTACCTAGTAAAATTGTTCTGTGATTGTCTGCTCCTTGGTGGTTAGATGTATCATCTGTCAGGAGATCTGTGGATTTCCTTTGACATGACTGGAAATAGGAAACATGAGGTGAATTCCCACACGTGGTCTTGTGTCCTGTGGAAAAAGTGGTTTACATCCATGTCAGTGCTTAGAACTTACAGAGCTCTTACTGCCTCCAAGATCTCATTTGCTTTCTCAACAGCTGGGAAAGTGAGTTTAATCTATATTACAATTCCCATTGTACAGAAGAAGCAACTGAGTTCCAAGGTAGAATAAGCTACTCACCTTTGAGGCCAGAGAGTGACAGACCTGGGACAGGTGCCAGGTGTTCCCTGTGGTGTTCTTTGTGCTTTCCTTCCTGCTGGAGGGGTCATGTCTGGTGCTGCAGTTTCTGCAAGCTGGAGTGTGTTGGGAGCTCAGTGTGAGCTGGGAAGGCACTCACGGATGGCTGCCATGTGAACCAGCGATGCCTTTGGAGAGTCTCTTGTTCTTTAAAATAACATAGTTCAAGCAGCAGTGCACCAACTGTTCTCACATTTAAGTGACCAGGCTGGGAACCCATCACTTCTCTTCTCCCTACCCTCTCCTTCTCCCTCCGACCCTGAGCCGTCATAAAAACACTTGGTGCTGAGTGGGGACAGTATTTCTCTCACAGTTACTTCTCATTGCCCTGTAGTTGTTTGGTGTCTGAGTGTTATGGCTTGGATACCAGTTCTGAGAAATTCTCTTCACAGCTTTGAGTCTGTATTGGCGGAAGAGGTTTTGTGCATCAGTTAGTTCAGCCAAATGGCTTGGTCCATCTCATGGATAACACTTATATCTAACTCTACCATCCGTGTGTGTAGAAATCCTAGCTGTCCTCACCAGCCAAGACCCAGTGTTATCTCCCTCCTGGGAAGCCTCCTTAGAGCTGATCCTTCCTCTGGATTGTCACAGCCCTTGCTCTGATGCTATCTACAGCACTCATCCTGTTCTAGATGCTGTGATGTTAGATACATTCCATTTCCTTGAACTCTATGCTAGAGATTGTGTCTAGTTTGTTTTTCTGTTCTTGTCTATTCAAAGAATGGCCAAGGTAGTTGCTCAGAAAACTGCATGTGGAGTGCAAGCCTATATTCCTTATGTCCTTGGTATTATGGAGGCATTTGAAAGCCCATTTATTCATGTGATCTATCTCGAATGGCCTTAGATGAGTCACAAGTATCTGTATCTGAGTGTCTATGGAATCTCCTCAGCCCTCAGTATGCCTGTATAAAACATTATTCTGGGGGTGAGTATTCGTTATATTTCTTTTTAAAAGAATGGAATCCTGGCAAGAGTTTCTTGGTGCACCTTGCTTTTTCCAGCTAGCAGATGAATACAATCTGACTTGGTTAGCATCTACTGAATGGAGTGAAAGACTGAAGATGAAACATTGAAATTCAGTTATAAACATTGACCATTTTACGTTCTGTTCCATCCTTTCTTCCAGTGATCCACCTACTTAGGCAGTTAGTACTGGATTTTGTACCAACCCTGTATAGAACACACTTATTTGGCCTTCAAAACATATTCTGAAGTTTCATTTTCATTTTTGTTACTGTCACTGTCTCAGGTCATATCCTGGGCTCATTGTCATGTGCTTCCTTTCAAATTTATCCACATCTCTGAAGAAAAAATGATACCCTCCATTTAGAGATGAGCAAAAACAAAACCCAGAATGAAATACAAAAACAAAGGGAAACTCAGAAAGGTAAAACAATCATGAGCCAATATTCTGAAAACCATTGAATGACAGATCACAGTTCATTAAATAGATACAAACTGATTTTTATTCATCAATATATGTTGATTTGTTACTTACTATGTGCCAGGTATTGTGGGGTATATGTGGGAGAATAGAATGTGGCCAGTATCCTCAAGGGACTCTGAGTCAAGTGAGGAGGACACACATACATAGAAAAATATCATGGGGCTGGGGGTTTGGCTCAGTGGCAAAGCACCTGCCTGGCAAGTGCAAGGTAGTGAGTTCAATTCCTGTTACTGGAAGAAAAAACACACACAAAAAAAAACAAACATAGAAAAATATCACATGACAGGTGTTGTTGAGGAAAGACTGAAAAGATGTTTCATGGGTATGTGTGTTTGTTCCTACAGACACATACGCACTATATGCCTTTTCCATTTCTGATACAAATGTGTGGTATGGTTTAACGCCAAAACAATCCAACAAGTCAAATCATCACAAAGAATATTACCAATAGGAAGGTAGGCTTCAGGCATGGGTTTCCTTTTAGCTTCTTGGAAGCATACAGACATCATGTAACATGCACAGAAGACTGCTCCTGTTCACCCAGGTCAGGATTCAATCAAGGAGGAACTTGGCAGGGAAATCCAGGGCTTCTTGAGGGAGAGGACATCGCAGAGGTGTGTCACTGTAGGATGAGAAAGTCCCCACCCACAAACCCAATTCCTTGCCTCTGACAGGTTGAGTTCCACCCTGTAAACATGTTCAGTCCTTTTATCTAAAGCTTTGTTTGAGAGTAAGCACGTAGCTGTTCAATGCACTTGGTAAGGTGAGGCTGTGAGTGTGGTAACAGTGCCAGACCTTTTCCTATTTGGCTTCCTCTGAGCCAACCACACCTCCACTGGCCACTATTTGTGGTCTAGCTCTCTTTGTTGTGAAGAGAAAGAAGACCCTCGTGGACCAACTATAGCATACTCAGGTAAGACCAAGGTTCTCACTTCTAACTCTGCAGGAATGGGGTGTTTCTCTCTGATCTGATTGCTCCTGTCTCTAGGCTGGATTTCTGGGCATGTTTAGCAAGGATTTGCAAATTTGATCTAGGTGCATAGTTTTGGATAACAATGTGAGATTCCTTTAGTGCTCAGGGTTTGTGGGTTTTGGATCAGTGTTTTCAGCTGATAGAGTCAATTGCCATACCAGTTTTGAGCGTAACTGTCCTATGAGGGTGATAGGGTAGGTCCAATTTTCTCCATTTGGTGATTCTGTGAAGTGAGGTGTGCTCAGTTAAGATGATTTGTTCCTATTTGCCCATCAGGTTAAGGACAAGATGAGATTCGATTCCCTTTTATCTTTCCTTCTGCTGCACCACACAGTGGCTTACTCTTTAATTTGAAAAGCTGAGAAAGTGAAAGGGCTCCCTGAACTTCCCAGTGGCAGACAAAGAGGGATTATTTCCTCACATTCAGGTTCAGAATGGTGACTCTGAATTCTTCTGAGAGAGACTTTATGATCATGTACAGGCTCTACACATAGGGCTGCTTTGAGACAACAGGTGAGCGTGTACACGGAGAAAGATTTGTGAATTGAAAAGTGATTTGAAAATGTGAGACAGACAATCACATGAAGCCTGGTACAGGCTCTGGATCGCTGTGCAGGAAGTGTTGAATTTGGGGCTGAACAACATTCTTCTAATGCCAGCAGCAGCACTGCGAGGAAGAGATCACAAACGCCCTTGTAGCTTCCCAGTCTTCCTGTGGTATGTGGAGAAGCAAATCTAAACAGGGAGGAGGGATACCCCAAATCCTTTCACGCTGACTCCTGCAATTTCCTCTCTTATGACAGCTATCATCATATCTTATTGTTCCAGTTTTAGGAAAATCTCATCTTCAGTGATTATGTAGTTTATTTTTTAAGATGTTAATTTTAGCTATCATTTCCCCTTAATGCTCACATGGTTATATCATTCTGAATTATGAAAGGAAATGCTTCCTTGGAGGAGGGGGCAGACAGAGAGAGAGATAGAAGGAGACAGAAACAGAGACAGAGACAGAGACTGTTATGACAGAACTAGTATTCATCCCTGTAGACCCACCACAATGCAGTGGGTTGCAATGCTACATAATCTCTGAGACTCTTCTACCTGTTCTTAGTGTATTTCTGGCTGAAAGGGCCCTGAACACATGACTCAATCAATTACTTTATTCAGGGTAGGAAATTTGAGTTACAGAAAGATTAAGTACCTTGCACAACATAACAAAACTGGTGATCCCTCAGGTGTAAATTAAACAAGGGTCTTTTACTGTTTTATTGACTGTAACATGCAATGCATAAGCCTGGACATTTTAAAGCAGCAGCACTAGCTGTACCATTATAAGGAGAACACTTTGATGTCCTAGAAGATTTCTTCCAATTAAAAGGGTTAGCACTTTGGCCTTTGGTTAGCATCTCGGCAAAAGTCATTATACTACGTAAATAGGAGAATTTGCCAGGGAAGCTTTTTTCCTTTGACATGGTTCTTGTGGAATATTTATTTCAGCGAAACTTAGGGACTGCTCACTAGTTGTAGAATGGGGAGATGGGCATGAAGACAAGCCATCTTCATTTTCTTCAATCTGGATTTTCGTATCTTTCCAAAATATCTTTTTGTAAGGTCTTTTCAAAGAGGTATCGCTCAGTTCAATAGATTCAGAATGTGAAA
The DNA here is from genome assembly GCF_000276665.1 of Chinchilla lanigera. Classification (NCBI taxonomy): domain Eukaryota; kingdom Metazoa; phylum Chordata; class Mammalia; order Rodentia; family Chinchillidae; genus Chinchilla; species Chinchilla lanigera. The sequence goes on along the minus strand of NW_004955420.1, from coordinate 18,765,710 downwards.
GCTAGTTCATTTTTTATTCAACATTGTAGAATCAAAGGGCACAATCAAGTCCACCTGTTCACTTCATCCAGCACTAGCAAGCCAGTGCACCTAGTGTGCACAAATATTTTGTTTGTGCTTCAGTATTAAACAAAATCAAACTAATATTTAGTGTATTCAAAGCCAAGGAAATTTCTTACAAAAATCCACATATACCATTGTTTAAGATAAGGAGATGTGGTCACAGTGGGCCCACATTCCTCTATAGATAACACATCAGTGGAGTCTGGGCAGCATCTGTTTACTGAGACAGAGTGTGTATCGCCAGTCCTCCTTGGCCCCCACTGTATTTTATTTAAGCTACTAGGTACTTGAATTTGTCCCAATTGAGCTATTCTAATCTCTTAGGTGTTAGAGTTCCCTTAAATCATTCTCTTTCAAGTCCCACCGGATCAATGTCATCAAGGAGGAGACAAAGTTACTTTTTTGGCCCTAAGCTTTCATTACTTAAGAGGTAGGGAGAAATAAGATAATTTCTGCAGCATAAACCCAATACCCAGAATAGTTTCTTGGGCTAGATATTAAAACACGGTGATATGAAAGCTAAAGATTTAAGGAATCCAATATTCTCCTAGCATAATCTCTAGGAAACTGTAAAAGAATACAGAAGAAGGATGACACTTGCAGGGTAATGTCCTTTACTTGAGAGATCAATTGCATAGCGAGAAAGGAGAGGATGATATATGATAGCACATAGATAGCAACGCAATGCTCTGTTTGTCAAAGAATATAAAACAAATTGCTGAGATCTTGGGAACTAGGCCAATGGTATGTTTTCTACCATGCCTTCCTTAATATAATAATCACCCCTGTATATATTATGGTGTGTAAAATACTAAGCTTGAAGATTTAGGGTTATAGAGTAGTGACCTTTCCCCAAAGGGACTTCTACCTGGGATAGAAAATGAGTGTACAAATAACTACAGCACAAGACAAAAAAACAAAAAAGATAAGTGGGACAAAATGAGGAATGCTAAGGCTGTGGCTTCAGTGAGTTTAGCAGGTGGTGGACAGGTTTCCTTAAGCGATGGAAAAAAGAAACGTTATTTGAACTGGGCTTTGGACAGACAAATTTGAGAAATTTCCAGTAAGAGTTTGAGCAAACTTGCAAAGTACTGTTTAAAATGTACATAAGGGATAGAAAGCATTTACAGTTTTATTATAGGTCAAGGAGGAGAAAAGTATAATGTGGCTGGAAATCTGGGCACTGAATGGCAGATGAGGGGTTTCGGGTCAAGCACTACTTGGTGAATCTAATGAGCATTAGAACTATTGACCAGACATTTGTCCAGGATCACGGCTCTTTAAGTGCATAACTTGGAAGTGGCAAAGTATCTAGTCAAGTGTATTTTAGCTCTGCTTTAAATTTTCCAGGAGAATTATTGGCTCCCCTTTGCTCTTCTCCCAGGGGAAGGATGTCACAACTCTGTAATCTTCTATAATAAACATTGTTGAAAACATCATTAGGATGTACTTAATCCAGTATGGTCCTCAACATTCCTGGTGGATTTCAGGGAAAGTTCTCATTTCCAAAGAGCTCCACTGGTCAGCATAGCAATGCTTATAGAGACCTAATCTTCAAGGTATTTTGTAAATAACTAAAATTTTCTAACTTTTATGAACATGGTTATAAGTGGGTTTGCCTCATTCTTGTAACTCATACATCTCACAGTCTGTGCTGCAAAGGTCAGTAGGAGGCAGACTAAAAGGAAGCATTTGAACAAGATCCATTCTTTTAATCTATTTATTGAACATCTGTTCAATCAACACATCTGTTCAAGCTTTTTCATACAACACTTTTGAAAATTGGCTTCAGGTTTTGAAACTAAGGATTAATCTTCTCTAAAACTTGCAAGTCGTTCTAATAATAGTAGTGAGCAAAAAAGAATATTCCCTGCTCTCAGCAAGATACATTTTGGTGAGATAGACAGAAAGCAACAAAGACATTGGTAAAATATATATGAGATGTAAAGAAAAATAGAACAGGGAAAGTCATGAGCGAGAAGTTATGGAGAGCTGAGATTTTTGAAAGGGTACGTAGAGAGGAACAAGCATTTACTCTAGCAAAAGCTTTGGGGATATAACAGAACCAGTCCTGCAGTAACTGGGGAAAATAGCATTCGAGGTAGCTGGAATAGCAAGTGTAAAGGCTCCAAGGAGAGAGCATACCTATCTGCACCTTTGAAGGATAAAACATGGATTGAATTTGTCATCGCTATACATGTGGTATCTATAGGAATATCGTTAAATGTGATCACAAGAAAAGAGGTTGGTGGCTGACTTCAGAGATGCTACAATGCTTTGTGGTTATGGAGGTGAAGAAAACCCAGGCAGCGGTGTCACAAATAAGGCAGGGTGTGTTGAGAGGGGCCCCACACCAGCAAAAGGAGCATTTTATCACTGCAATCATTACGATGTCCAGCACATGGTAATAATGAGAAATTTTCATGATACTTTCTGTGGAGAATGCCCTCCCTTACTATCTACCCCTTAGCACTGGCCATTCTCACCACTATCTCTGCCCTATACTCCCTTCTGGTTCCACTAGGACCAAGAAAGGAGATGGAGAAGAAGCAGCTGGCAAATACTAGCTAAGTGTGGAGTGTCCTGAGAACCAGTGAGGAAACCACCCAAGAGGACCAAATGATTAGTTGGGACAGATACTGCTGAGAGATGGAGTCAGATGATGGCTAAGAACTGAGCGTGTAGAACTGTAGCTGATGTAGATTTAATGATGAACAGCAGAAGAGGGTACTAGGCAGGGTTGGCACAAGTGTTTCTTTCAAGGAACTGTTTTTTTCTCGTGTTTTTCTTTTTTTGGTACCAGGAATTGAACTCAGGACCTTGTACTTACCAGACTGGCTCTTGTGCCACTGAGCTATATCCCTGGCCTCAAGGAACTTTGGAAAGAGAAAGAAAGTAAGCTCTAGTTGGGCAGGGAAATAAGAGACTTCTTTTTTTAAGGTGGGATAAAATTGCTAGCAATATGTTTTCATGTGGATTGTAACTTGATAATGCACATACGTAGGACATTGTATTTAATCTTTCTATTTACCCACCCCTAGGAGGTACTGGTGGTAAGGGTTATCATCCTACATTTATTAGGTAAGGTTCAGGGGCTTAAAGTTACACAGCAATATAATAAATAGAATTTAAACCTAAATTCTGAAAGTCATGTTCATGATTCTGCTTTCTTTACCCAAGTAATTTTGCAAATCACATACAGCTTTAGAACTCTATAAAACTTTCACTTATCTAATGTTAGGACTTTTCATAAATCTTGGGGAACCCATATTTCCAGCAATATCTCTTGAAATGTAGGTGCTTTTAGATCAAATGTAGGATGTTTGGAGCCCTGGAAAGGAACTGGAATGCGGTGTCTAAATCAAAGAAAGCTGGCAGCATTGGAAAAATTTTTCCATTTGGGGTCAGTGCAAGGCTTCAGGCTGAACCATTTGTGGGTTGCAAGATGAGAATGTAGTTGCTTGGGCTGATCAGTCTCTTGAGAAGTAAACTTATTTCTTGCTACCAACATATGTGGTACATCCTCAACTTGTCTTTCTGTGCATTTGAAGCTCATACACACTTAATAATCCTTTTTTTTTTTTTTTTTTCTGGTACCGGGAATCAAACTCATGACCTTGTGCTTGCCAGGCAGGCACTGTGCCGCTGAACTAAATCCCCAGCCCCTAACACACGTAATGATCTTTCTGTCTACGTAGAAATCCAGTCGTACACTTATCTATGTCTCCAATTGAATGAATTCTGCAGTTGGAATATTGGTACATGTTATAGTCAGGGATACATTGCAACACCTATTATTTTAACTCAACCCTACATGTCCAGAATAGACACCTTTGCAGATCATTTATCACTCCTTCAGTGGTGGTTCTTTTTTCATCAATGTTTGCACTAAAGACCAACTTCCTAGAGTGAAATCTTACTCTCTTCTCTCTACAGCAGGTTACGCTGTGTGCTCTGTGTGTCTCTAATGGTTTGCCTCCTAGGAAACCCCTTATATGAATAGCTATCCAGACAACTCAGTATGAGTTTCTGTTGCACACCTAGAATGCTTATGTTGCTCCTTTTACAGATTACTATACATTGGTTCAATTCAGCTTCTAATTACGCAGGTTTAAATCTTTCGTAATGTGCTTGTATTTGTATAGGAGGATATTTAAAATTGTGTTTGTATAGTGTCACTTATTCTCTGCCTCTCCATTTCCCTAGCGCGGTCCTTAGCCCAAAATACTCTTCCCCAAAATGTGTTTTAGTTAATGACTTAATGAGGCATGCTCTTGTGCCATTCAGAATAGTTTTAAGGCTGGGCATGGTGGTGCATGCCTGTAATCCCAGCACTTGGGAGACTGAGGCAGGAGGATCGCTATGGGTCTGAGGCCAGCCTGGGCTACATAGCAAGAGCCTGCCTCAAAAAACCAACCAAACAAATAAACAAAACACCAGAATGGCTCTAACAAAGTTAGTTCATATCACACAGAAAACAGCTAGCATACTCAAATTGAAGATATTCTTGTATGCAGAACTAATTAATGAAGCCAATCAAATATAAAACTTTAGAAACCAACTAGGATGGTTTATTTTGCATTATGTATTTGTAATAAATAATGTGTATGTTTTCAACATTTGACATCATCATTACACATTCCTACATTCTCAATAGTATCAGTATAATCAGTAACATCTGCTGATATCATAAACATTTATTCAATTGTTAGTATACTTGTTTAAGGAATAGCTCTTCTTTATCAGTAAAACAAGGGTGAAACTAATAAGAATGTCCAAATATACCTACAGACCCTAATCTTTCAATCTTATGACTTTAAGAAAGTAGTGGAAATTAAAACAAATACCAAACCAGGAGTGGGGCACATGCCTGTAATCCCAGCACTTAGGAGGCTGAGGAGGGAGGATTTCTGTGAGTTGGAGGCCAGCCTGGGCTACAAAGTGAGTTCAGATCCAGCTTGAACTGCATACTAAACTCTTGTCTCAAAAAGACAAGAAATAAATAAAACAAATACCAGACTAACATTTTAAAATTAAAAATTAAATTAAATTAAAAATAATTAAAAATTGTAAAACTGTATTCTGACTTTTGGAAAAATAAAACTTCATGTATTCTACTGAATTTTATATTTGTAGGACATTCCGAGGTGGTGGGGTGGAGCAGCTTGCCTATACATACACTTGACCCAGCATTCCCACTTCTCAGGAGTTATTTAGGAAGAATTTAAGACTTACAAAAGTTTTAACTATAAGGATCCTCAAGGTATAATCACTACATAACCAGGTAAATAATAAACAATCAACAATAGAGAATAAGTTAAACACATATGCGCTATAATATAATGAGATGTTGTAGGGATTTCTTTCCAGCTGTATTGAGGTATAACTGGCAAACAAAACTAGCATATGTTCATGGTGTACACTGAGATATTTTGACATCTGTGTACCTCGTGAAATGACTACTACATCAAGCTAATGAACATATCAATTACTTCACTTAGTTTTATATCTATATAAAGCATAGAAGCATATTTTATACATACATATTTATATATGGGGTATGCATATGTGTGTGGTGAGCGCCTATAAGATCCCTTAGCAATTTTCATGTATAAGAAAGTTGTTCATTCATTAAATAATGTAACAATTACCAGCATGAGGGGAAAAGGGTTGGAACAGATCTTTGATCCACCTAAAGTTCTACCATTTACTACTTGTGTGTCTTTTGGAAGTTCCTCAATCTTCTGGGCTTCAGTTTCTTGGTTTTCTTTTGGGGGGGTACCAGGGATCGAACTCAGGACCTTGTGCTTGCCAAACAAAGCGCTGTGCCACTGAGCTATATTCCCTGGGCTTCAGTTTCTTAATCTGAAAAATAGGGATAATTGTAATACCTGATCCTTAGGGATGTAATGAGTTTGAAATGAGTCAGTGCAGGTAAAATCAAGTGCTTAGTGAATGAATATTAAGCATTGCTACCTTCGTCAATATTGATATCCTTTTACACATCAAGTGTAAAAGCTGGTGTGTGAAACAATATATATAACATAACATTAATATTGAAGTAGGAAGATAATATTGTGAGATAGAAACATAATATTGTGAACAGATAAATACAGAAAAATCCTAACAAGTATACATCAAAATTGCTGTATAATTTTTCTTTTCTTGCATAGTGGTTTTAAAGGAAGTTGCCTTGCCTTTCATTTGCTGTTATGTGTAGTGTACAATATAGTAAGAGAAATTAAGTGGGTTCAAAACATCATTAACATCAATCCCTGTGAATAAACACCTACTAATGCAGTAGATCTTTGCCTGTTATCACTGTTATTTTGTCAAACTATGAAATCTTGCAGTATAGTTGATCTCAAGGCCACACATGCTATGCTTGGCAGTTTTCCACTCCTGAATTGCATGTTCCTCTTACCTTCTGCTCTTGTCCTCCTGTCATTCCCATATGGGGTACATCATGAACATTTGAAGAGGCTTAACTGTGTGCCCAGTGAGTTCTGGTGTTCAGGAAAAACTGCCTTGAAGAGATGGGACTGAGCTGTCCTGGTGGTTTAGTTGGTGGGCTTCAGAAACCAAGCATAGGGGGTACAGCTCAGTGGTAGAACATTTGACTGCAAAAACCAAACATATTTTCATTTCCCATAGACATAGCCATTTCTGACCTGGGTGTAGCCCCTCTAAGCTCGTTGCATCACTATTCACTTCAGTGAGACTTCTCCTCTGGAGTTCTCTTTATCTGCTTCCTGTGGGGCACCCACATTTTATTCTTATGTTCCCATAAATTCCTTGTATACACATAGGTTTACATGTATTCATTTGATTCACCTCCAGGAAACAATATTTTTAAAGTTTTACCTCTTCATTCATAAGGATAATGTATGCTTGGTGCAAAGAACACTGTAAAATTTTAAAAAGTATTAAAAAAATCACCCATGAGTCAGTCATGAAGAAATAATCATAACATTTTAGTATATGCACTTTCAATGCATGTGGTAATTTTTAGTATCATACTCTATAGTATTTTGTTTTTCAATAATATATATTTGTTGTCAATTAATATCTACCTACAGGATTATTTTTAATCTTTTATTGCTTCCTCATCCCAGAGATAAGCCCTGTTTTATGCTTCAATTTATTAATTTCTAACATTTTTCTTTGCTTATTTGTAAGTGCTTTGTATTTTGAAAATAAAGCCCTAGGGCATGTGTAGCTTGGGATCCTACATTTTCATTTAGCATTAAGCTGTGACTCTTTATCAGCATTTAATTTTTTTCAAAAACATGATTTTTTAAGGGTTATGTTATAATTTATCATGGTCTTGTTCACAAAATGCAATTTAGACAGTTTTAAATCTAATTTGGGATTGATGTTTAGATTCTTTTCCCCTCTGCTAAGCTCTACACTACACACATGAAGATCTACTTTTAATTCACTATTGGATTGGGGTGCTATAATCAATGGACAAAGATAAAATCCTCTTGCGAGTTGAAAGGAATACCTTCTGGAAGCTTCCCCTACATAAAGGAATTCAGGAAGATATTGCTGGGTTATTTCAGAGATACATTATGAAGCAATGACCCACTGTATTGTGGTTGGTGGGATGATAAAGGAAATTAATTTCTTTGATCAGATCTAGCTGAACAAAGCCCCAGTCTAGGGAGGTCAGTTTTCTTTAAAATGTTGATTTCATTGGTTGTGTGATGCAGGAAATTTGAAGTCAGACAGGAAGTTCCTAGCACGCCATGTGAGACAAGGGGTGGAGGAGTAAAAAGGATCAAGATGGGATATGTATACATACCTATCCTCCATGGTGAATGCATTTATTATGAATCACAATCATGTATTTTAAAAAGGGGAAACTTAAAGAAACAAAGACAAAAAGAAATCCTAGTCACTTATGCTCATTGATTTCCTACACCTGCTACTCTGAAAGATATACTTTTCTATAAATATACTATTAAGGATGATAAAATTTTGATTTACAGTGGAATAAAGGTAGTAAAAAATGTATTACAGCTCTTCCGGTCTTGTTTTTTTCATTTGACCTGCTTTGTAAATGACCCGTTAACTCTCCACCTTGCTTTAGAATGACAGTTGCACCCAAGCCTCCTTGAAGTCCTAGGTCAGCAGAGTTGGAGGAAAACTTGGGGGCCAAGTAATTAAATATCCTCTTAGTACATAGGGAAGTAACTGCAGTAATAACAAAAACAACAAAATGATGCTTAGTAGCAGCTTATTTTTGAAGCCAGAGTTCTTGACTTCTAGTACTGCAGGGCATTCTTCTATATCACCTAATTCCAAACATGCTATTCCTACAAGATATTTATGTTGTTCTTACAAAGAATTCAGTAGATTATGACATTTCTAGCCTCCCTTTCACCTAAACTTTTAAACAATGTTTTGTTTCCTTACTATATTTTAGGTACTTGCCTAGGTTTTTAGGTCCTTGGCTCATCTAGTAATTACACTGTCCTGAAAGGTACATATTGGATATATTTTAAATTTGAAAAAACAAAAGCTATGGTGTTTTAATTGTTACTTGGCTCCAGGCAGCTGGTAGGTTGTGGAGTGTGGAGTCCAATTCAGGCTTGTCTGCCTCCAGCTCTCTTTGCACTGTGGCAATCTATTTCCTGATAAAAGTATTGAGTGTATGAACTGAATCAATTTATGTCTTTTCTGCTCCTTTTCCATTATCTTTGAATGGGTTGACTTAATTAATTCTTTTAACATTTGTGTCTTTGAGTTGTGGGTGAATGACCTAGACACATCACTCACAAACTTGCATTTAAATGAGAAGTAAATCTATCTTTCAGATTTCAGTGGAGGAAGCTGAATCTTCTGGCTTAGCCTCTCCTAGTAAGCAGCTGATAGAAAGACAACAACAGGAAACAAGAAGTTTTGCAAAAGTCAAAGCAATAAACATAAAGATGAAAAACCAAAACATTGCTCAAAACAATATAAATAATGTCACCTTTACTAGAGTAAAGATCCATTTTAGGGAGCAACACTTAAGTCAAAAGACATATTGAAATGCTAGAAGGCAGGACGCACAGTTAGCAATATGAGTTGAGATATTAGCCAGGCATTTCCTTTGCGCTTCTTAGAGAAAAGTTGCCAATGGTATAACCTCTTACCCTTTGTTACAGTGCAGGAGGAAAGAAGGGAAGTATTTCCCTGTAATTTGTTTCATATCAGTGTTTTCGAACATAGCTTACATTGAGGCCCAGGTGTGGGTCAGATTAGTGTGGAATCATTCCCTCGGTCCTTTTCCCTTCACTACCCTCTCTTTTAGGCCTTAGTTTCAAAAACAGATAGCTCTACCCCTTTCTCCTCTTACCGCACATCACTTGCTAGGTACGATGATATTAGCTGTGCCACTAGAACTTCTGCCAAGTGACTATGTCCATTCAGCCCATTTGTAATTAAGAGACTCTCTTCAGTGGAAATGCTTAAATTCGTCTCTGGAAGACAAACATTCCACTTCTCTCCCTCCCTCATATCACTTGCATAACAGATTAGTTACTTTTGAGCCTGCAGCAGTTTTCATACTCTGTGAGAAAAGTCTTGTCCAGGAGAGACTGTCTATGTCTATTTCCCCAAACATCTTCTGATTTTACTTCCTGAATGTTGCCTTTGTATATCACAGGGCACTTAAAATTTGTTGCTTGATAACCCAAATATCTGTGAATAGGAAATCATTTCATTTTGAGTATTAGTTTTAGTCTTTTTCTGATTTAAACTTTTGGAGCTGATTTGAAAGTAAAATTTTGATATATTCTGTATGAAACAGAATTTTTCCCCCCACTAGTGGTAGGTAGTGGAGAAAGGGAAGGCTGTCGTGAAAATATCGGTGTTGAAAAGATCAACATTTTAAAATTCCAAACATTTCTATTAGAGCTAATATGTTTTTCTCATTTGATGCTATTTATATTTTCTTTGTAAAAGTTATAAAAATAATTACAAGGGGAAAAAAAATCTCTTCTCCCACCACCCAGAAAAAAAAAATGTTAAAATTTTCTGGAGATCTTGTAAACTTGTTATTCATATTTTATATTTTATTTCAATAAAAACTAAGCTCATGCTATGTGCTGTGTCCTATTTCATTGCTTGATTAAAAATGCTATAAATAACTGTACAATATTCTATATAAACTACATTTAGATAGTTTTCAAATTTATACTATTATGAATTGATTACATATAAGAGATTGTTGCTTTTTTCCAAAGGGCATTGGCATAAAGACTGTACTTGAATTTTTCCACTGAAAGATGATAAATTGAAAATAGAGCTGGAGATATCACTGATTTAAAGCACTACCTCTTTCATATGTTGAACTACCAAACAGCTTGTAAACCTCTTTCCCCTCCTGTCCTCTCTCCTTCTCTCCTCTCCTCTCCTCTCCTTTCCTCTTCTCTCCCCTCCCTTCCCCTCCTCTACTGCTCTTTGGCTATGCTGTGGATCAAGCCCAGAGCTTCGTGAATACTAGGCAAGCCCTTTACCACAGAGCTATAGCTCAGCCCAGTCCATCTTTTCTTTACCATGAAATCTATAGCTCTATATCTACATTTAAATGACATTATCAGTGAACGAGGAAATAATCTTAGAGATACCTAACCTGGATGGGATGTTAGACTAACTTATAAAATGGCTCTCCCAATTTGAGGATTCTATAATCAGTCACACCTAACAGGTGAGTTGGTTTCAGCCACTATCTGTAGAATTTTATAACATATTTATCTACTGGCTAGGCTTTGGTGGGAGAATTCCAGAGACTCACAGTCAAATGTTAATGACATTTGGAGCTTGATTGCTTATTTCAGATGGGCTATAAGAAGAGCAGTAATAAACAATACTTAAGTGGGAATAGTACTGAGTATTGTAAATTTGCCTTCTGCCTTAAAAAAAGATAAAACTTCCTTCACAGGTAAAAGTGATTAGAGTTTGCAAATGTATAGAACATTTCTTTGATCTGTCTAAATATCATACAGTGTTATTGATGAAGTTCTTAGATGCAGAGAAATTGCCACACAGTAATACTATGGACTAACCCATTTTTGTCTACAGCTATATCAAAATAGATGGAATGGTGAGCCTTATACAATCACTGAAAAGTATCTATTCACAAACAAGATAGTTTGCATAGCATGGCCTTCCTTGAATGTTCTGAAGGAATACTCTACAGTCAGGAATCCACAGAAAGAGTCTGATTGAGAACAAGTGACAAAGGTAGCATTCAATTCTGGTTGCATGACCCTGTTTCTGGTCTCCTGGAGCAAGAGGAAGAGCTGCCTTCTGGGGTGAGTTGGGACATCCCTGGTCTAAACCCATGGCTGCCACTCCCCCCCCCCCATGCTACCAATGTGCCAAAAGTTTTGACTTCATCAAGATGAGAATCAGCCTCCCTTAAAAGCACTGGGAAGCCTCACTTTACTTAGGCATTCCTCAGGCATTGCTACCCTGCCATGCTCTGCTATCATGTTATCTCCTCTTACTTCTCTGATAATTCTAGCAGCTCTTCAAAAGATGCAAGATCAAAGCACCACGTTGCTTACAAAGTGCTTTCACAACACTTTTCATTTCATCTTCACAAAAATCATGTAAAGAGAATAAGTATCAATCTGTACATGTTTATAAGGAAGTTGTTAGATTACGATTACAACCTGCAAGTACACTTAGCATAGGAAGGCAGCATTACTGATCACAGGGTCTGATGAGAGTTTTGATGGATTTGTTCATGATTCCTACTCCTGCTTCCCTGTTGGTCACTTTGTAATGAAGTCACACATTTGCAGAAAGGTGATCAAAACCAAACAGCATTCCCCCTCACTGAGTCACCCTAGAGCTACACATTTATGGAAGGACATGTTAGGCATTAATTTTCATAGGCCGCCTATTGTGTATTATGTGACATTCTTTTTCATTGCTTTAACAGTAGTTATAGTAGGTCACAAAAATATGTATTTGATATTTTTTAATATTCTGACTTAATTTATGCACATCTGCATATACATAATAATAAGAATGAAATGAGAATTAAGGAAGGCTGATGCAATAATCATCAGCAATTTGCAATCATAGAAGACAGAGGGGAAAGTACCTTGTGGTTTCAGCCACAAGGACTTTGTTAAGAAATAAATGTTTGGGGTCAAGAAGCGGATTGCTGTGGAGATGAAGCATGATAGTATACAGAAGCAAGGGTGAACAGTTTTTTGGGGGAAAGTTTGTCATGATAAGCATGTGGTCCATTCATTCTTCTTAAGCTTTCTACAGTTAAACGGAGCAAGTGTGCTCCATCTCCCTGGTTAGTCTTCAGACACCAGGAGAGTCATCTTTTCTCTTCTCAGTTGAATGTTGCTGATTCCCTCTACTGTTTCTCCTGTGACAATGTTTGCAATCTTTTACCATCTGCATGATAAGCTCTTTAGAAAAGGTCATCTCACATGTCATGAGTCACTACTACCAGTCTGATCATGCAAATGGAAGAGGGAGAATTTGAAAAGTGTCTGTTCAAGTTCAGGAAGCATCTCTTCCTCACTTCACTGAAGTGTTTCTCCATGTGTCTGATATATATCAGATACCTCTAGCAGAATGAGCAGTGGTATGAGTGGGACTGGGTTGAACTTTGGGAAAGAAGAGAACTATCTTCAGACTTACTGAGAAAGGAGTCATCACAGAGAGCAGGTTTCTCTTGCTTCAGAGGTCAGCTAAGCCTTCGTAGCAATTGAGGCATTCAGAAGACAAAAGATTTGCTTTGTGACTCGAGGTAGGTCACATATCTGCTCCCACTGGAGAATCTGGTTTATTTGTCAAGTGGAGGTGTTGACTTAGATGTTACCTGAAATGTCTTGCAAAGCTCTTGGGTTCTGTAATGTGAAACCAATTGAATATTCATTTTGAAAGAAAGAATGCTATCAGTGTACCATTAGTATGGTATTTCTTGACCTGAGTAATAGATACCTGAGCATGTTTGGCATATAGTAATTCACAGATATACAGATTTATGATTATTTAAGAATATGTCATACTTCAGTAAAATGTTCATTAATTTAAAAATTAATTAAAATGATAAAAGATATAGGTTTTATTTTGGAAGGCTGGGAATGCTGAATTGTGAGCATTTGGATTAATGCTTTTCCCTGACATTCAGTAAGTCTGAATATGACAAGTCACAATTGGCTTAACAGGAAACCCAGGTTCTGGAGTAAATTCCATCTACTCCCAGCCCTGGATGGGGTTGTGGAATGTGTGTTTCTGCTCCTTCCTGGTCCCAGGATTAATGCCAGGAAGGTAGAAGTCATTGGTAGGCACCAACCCACACATTCTTCTGAGGTGTATCAGTAATAATGCCAGAAGCTTATTCTAATGTCAAAGCATTGTCATTACCTAGATCCAGAAGAAACAGATTGAGTACTGGGGATCATGTGACCTTCGGAAAGAGAGGAAAATGGCTGTTGTAGGTATTAACTATTGGTCTTGACTGATTATTTTATGAGTCTCTCCCTTTATTTACTACATAAGGATAAATTCTGAGTTGTTACACAGACTCTAAAGTATATCATCAGGACTAGATGTTTATTCTGATTAGTTCCCTGAATACTGCTTTTATAGGTTTTGTATCGGTCCTTTTTTGGATATAGGGAAGAATATTTGGTGATTTGGCCTTAATTAGTCCCCTCCTTATAATGTCATTGCTTTTCAAATGGTCAATCCATTTGCAAATGGCCAATACACTTTCGGTACTGCCTGTGATGTTTTTCAAGTCTATGCCTGCTTAGAGGACAGCTTCTTCCTATTTTATCAGACATATCTTCTGCAAAATATCCTCCACTCAAAAAAATATCTTTGCACAGGTTTATGTTGGTAGCTACCTGTAGAATTTACCTTTTCATGGTATGAAGGGGATTCTCTGAAAGACCTGGCTGTGTGAATGAAATGGATAATTTAAGAAACAAACATTAAAAAAAAAAGAAAAACTTGCTACTCTGACAAGGAAAGTGAAAAATAGATGATGCGATGTAGTAATGTACAGAAGTGGAGTTCCCCTCTCCTTGACCTCTGGAAGTCTTTAATGAAATCCTTCACCCAGTGAAATTCGTAGGCAAGTGAAATCCTGCTGTGCCCAGATTCCATCTTTGGGCTGCCAGAGGGAACTCCCAGCAGGCACGAAAGAGGGAGTGCCAGCAGAAAAGAATACAGAGGAAATGTGCATAGGATTTCCAATGTGTGTTTCATGAGAAAGGAGCATTTTTGAACGAGTATAACCAGCTATTCAAAGCATAGGGGTGGAAGTGGGCATCTGACACCCTGGTTACACAAATCACATTATCTGCATCAGTAGGACACACCTTCCTCTCATACCTCATACATTTGCCTGGAATGTCCTTTGCCCATCTTTCAATATATAGTCAGTTCTGAAGTCCCTTTCTCGACCTCTGTCAACACACTCTGTGTACCAACTAGTTTTTCCCATTTTCTGCTTCCACTGTGTTCCCTATACATACTCCTTTCATGGGTCTATCATAAAAGGCTGCAATTCTTAGCATATATTCTGCTATGTTCATTAGATGAAGAGCTTCTTTTGGTGAAAGTTCATGGCAGGAGCTTCTGTGTGTGTCTGTGTGACTAAGTGTGTGCAGATGTTTCCTTGTCTGTCTTGATGCAGAACCTCAAAACTCACTCCCTCAGTCCACATATACTTAGTGAGCACTCACAATGCCCTTCAGACCTCTGACACTAAACAGAGACAAATAAGGCACCCGTCTGTCCATTCTGAACACTTGTACTTAGTGGCCATCTGTATTGGCCCCATATTAAGTGCTGGGCTATAATGACAGAACTAGCACAAATCTTGCTCTGGAGATGTTCATAGCCCTCAAGTGAAATAGGAAAGGAAACAGTGACTACAGAACAGTGTGATCAGTGCCAGGTGAGCCAGGCACTCATGTGCTGTCATTACGCAGAGAGAGTGACAGGTGGAAGTGTCCATGGCAATGTATAAGAAAATTAATCTCAAGGATCAATATCCTTACCTTTATCAATTCTTTTCCTTACACATTTTTTGAGGAAGTGCCTCTCACAATTAATGTCTTGTGTGATGTGTTCAACAGACCTCCAAACTTTTCTCTTAAATACAAGAATAGTGATGGAGGAGCTAAGATAGTGATGGTGAACCTTTTAGACTTCAGTGTTAACAAACAGCCATCTATGAAACATGTGGCAAATGTTTGTCACCACTGCTCTAGGCTATCCTTGGCCCTGCCCTAGTGAGATGCCCAACTCTCTATTGCTGGTGTCTGTAGCAAATCCAGGTGATGTGGATTTCCATATAAGTTAGAGGGAAGTCAGAGGATCACACCGCAGAATCTCCAAAATGGGCACCCAAATCCATGACAATCACCACTGCCCTCTTCCTCTGCCCCCACAGCCTCTGAGTCAACAGAATGAATTTGTGGCACTGTAGTCACATGATAAAGATGGGATGGGGAAGTTACACAAGAACAATCCCTATAGGCTTAGATCTGAAACATTCTGGGCGAATCCTGGGGAGTTATGGAGATAGAAAGAAATTGAAGGATAATTTTTTATTCACATTGGCAAGTTTTTTCTTTATTTAAGGCAAAATAATAGTACACTGTATGTGTATACAAGTTTTAAAAATTGCTTTTTTTCATCGATAGACATTTAGATTATGTCCAAATTTTGTCTATTATGAAAATGATACAATAATTACATTCTAGGGATTGTTTGTCCACCCTTGTGCCTGTGCTAAACAACACTTCTATGTGCATTTAAAATTTTTTCAGAGTCAACATCTCAGGTTAAATGTTTTCATAATATAAAAGTATGAGAACTGAATTAAAACCTTTCAAAAAAGAAATTAAGAGGAATCCAGGAGTAAATGAATTGTAATTATTTGAGGGAATTTGTTAGAACTATAGATTTTTTACTGTCTCATAGACTAGTACTTTAAAATTGTTGTGGCTGTGATACAAAAATATATGTCTTTAAATAAGTCCTGTAAAAGTTTATTTTTATAATGAATATGGGAATATTCTTACAGGGAAAATACTATATCAGTAAGTTACATTGTTTAAAATCTATTTCCAGTTTTAAGTATCCATTTCATCACCTTTTGTATTCTCACTGCTTTGACAAGCTCCTATTTGCTTTTTTTTTCTAGTATTTTATAAAAACTGACTAAATTATAATTCAAAATTAATATATTGTGTTTGAATAGCTACAAGTCAGGAACTTAAAATGCACTAGGGATTAATATTTTGTTATATTTAACTACTACTAAAAGATAAAAACAGGCAAAACAAATTCATGATATACACAGAAAAAGGAATGAAATAAACAGATTGAACCCAGTGCCTTGTACACGCAAGGTCAGAACTCTACCTCTGAGCCATAGCCTCAGCCCAGTTTAAGAATGATTAAATCTAACAGCTTTAAACCTGATCAGCTGTGTTTTTCCATGTTATTGTTTGTGTCTAGATGTTTCTCCAAACCCTCATCTGGTCATAGGGATGGACTTTTCAGAGGTGACTGAGTCTAGAGTTTGTGATGAATTCATCGTTCATTGCTGAGATTAAGGGTGTGAGTGCTATACCAGCCTAGGATGGGTAGCCTATATGTAATACAAGAGACGTATTACATATAGGGTAACCTATATGTAATACAAGAAAGATGTTTATCTTTCTCTCTCTCATTGTCTTTGTTGTCTTCTGCTGCCATGAAGTGTTGCTCCTCTGCCATGTGCCACCTTGCCTTACAGCTAGCTGATTATGGACAGAAACTACTGCAAATTGTGAGCTAAATAAACATTTCTCCCTTTAACTTTGGATGTTGTGTTTTTTGTCTCAGCAATGGGAAGAAAGTAACTAATACAAAATCTGGTGCCAGGAGTGGGGTCATTGTTGTGACTGTACCTGACTGTGTGGTTCAGGAGTTTTAAAAAGTGGCTGTGAGAAGAGTTTAAAATGATTGAGAGAAGCTGGCTAAAAATACCTCTAGAATGCCTTAGGTTATACTGTATGAGAGATTGTGGTCAGAACTCAGAAGAGCAGAGGGCTGATAAAAGATCCTACCGGTTAAAATCAAGCTACAGAGGTTTCTGCTGAAAAGAAGGACTGCACTATTAGGCTCCAGATGATGTGTGTTATGGCTTAGCAAAAGTTTTTCTACATTTTGCTTAGGTCCAGAGACTTTATCTGAGACTAAGAATAAAGGTGGCAGACTACATAACCTGATAGAAGAAATTTCAAGGCAGTCTAATGTTAAAGTGGTAGCATGGCTACTGTTGGGGGCTCTTAGCCAGATTTATGTTGAAAATGAAGAGTGAAGAGCCCAGCAAAATGATTTAAAACATTATGAGTTTGGCCAGAAAAGAGCTCCAGTAAAGCAATAGACTGCAAAGATAGAGCAGAAGAAATCTTGATTGCTGAAAAAAGGAATAAAACAAAAAAAGAATGACCTGAGTGCATCACAAAAAGCTGCAAGACTCCATCCTTTGTAGCCTCAAAATTACAGGAGTAAAAGACTTGGCTTTAAGAAAGAAAGCCCGAGAGCATCATTTACCAAAATAACAGCAGCTTTGAAAAGTTGTTCTTCAAAATTAGATTCAGTATACTCAATGATCTAGGCACTTGACCCCTATAGCCAAGAGAAAAAAAAGCCTGGCTGCTACCCAGCTGGCTACAGACCTTAGTATCATCCATGTAACACTGGTTTTAGGCAAGAAAGCAAGAGTTGTGGGGTCAAAAAGTCTTCCACTCAGATTTCAAAAAGGGCCTGAGAGGCCAGGCAGTGTTGCCCTGAAAAGCCAATGCATACAGCTGTGTGTGTAAGGTCAAAAGTACAGTAGCGACCTCAAAAGTTTAGGAAAACCAAAAGCATAAATCATTTGAGAAAAAATAGGAGAGAGCAGAGCACACCCAAGAGCAGAGACATGAGAGCTACAACCACTGGCAGTGCCTTAGGGACAGAAACACCCAAGCCCTTGATAGCTTACACCTTGCCACAGATTGCTTAGGGTGCTGCACATAAAACTACAAGACTTAATATTTGCCCTACTAGATTTTAGACTTGCTTTGGTCCCATTCCTTTTTATTCCCTGCTTATAACTTTTACAGTAAAAATGTTTATCTTGTGCCTTTAAATGTTAAAAGTTTTTAACTTCCTTTTCGTTTATACAGGCACTCACAGCTAAGAGTTAAATCTCAGAGGAGACATGAGATTTAGACTTTTCAACAGTGCTTAAACTATTAAGATCTTGACAACTCTTAGATGTAGACTAAATGCCTTTTGCATTAAAAAATATCCATGAGTCTTTGAGGAGACCAGGGGTGGAAGGTTACGGTTTGTGTCTATATGTCCCTGCAAAACCTCATGTGGTCATGAGAGGTGGGCTTTTCAGAGGTGACTGAATCTAGAGTTTGTGATTGATTCATGATCCAATGCTGGGATTAAGGGTGTGAGTGCTATACTCACTCTAGGGTGAGTTCCCTGCTTATAGTATGAGAAGATAGAAAGAGGTTTGTCTTTCTGTCTTATTGCCTCTGCTGTCTTTTGCTGCCATGAACTGTTGCCTCTGCCATGTGCCACCCTGCCTCAGAGCCAGCAAATTATGGACTGAACCCTCTATAAACTCTGGACTAAATGCACCTTTCCCCCTTTAACTTTAGGTGTCAGGTATTTTGTCTCAGCAATGAGAGAAAAGTAACTGAGACACTTCATATGAAAGCATCAGAAGCTCAGTAGCAGATAAGTGGATCTGCTCTGACCTAAATGGATTTGGTAACTGGAAACCCACCTATCAACTCCTCTTTTACCTTCTGAAGTACTTTATAGAAGCACAATTCACAAACCATCAAGTCTAGACCCTCATTCTGTAGACAAAAAGCTACTGAACAGAGGAAGGCAGTAGAGAAACAACTTGCCAGAGATACCCTGAGTGAAGGATAGGACAGGGACCCATGTTTCTTGGACTGGCCCTGTATTTGCCCTCTTTGCATCTGCTGCTAAGTCAAAGCACCAGTGGCAGAGCAGAGGGTCCTTCTTGGCTAAGAGGATCTGGGAGGGAGCACACCCTCCCTCAGCAGCTTTCCTCCAGGACAAAGAGCAGCCCTGCCAGCATGTTATCACGAAGGTACAAAATGTGAAGTTGCGAAGAACTGTTTGCCAATTTCCTTATCTCAGCTGGCACAGAAGCGGGCTTGCTGGAGAGTTTCGAGGTGTGAGAGTATTGTTGCTTCTCCACCGCACATCCCTCGGCTGTTCTCACAGAGACTCAGGAAAGGCTGTGCTCATAAATTCACATAAATTACCTTTACAAAATGTCAAAATTAAAAGTAGACTTTTATTCTGGGGATGTGCCTTGAGACTGTTAACCCATTCCTGGAGGTAGAGATGTCATCACCAGAAAGCAGAAGTTGCCATTGTTGAATGCAACACAGGCCAAGGAACAAACTTCTGTGCTCCCTCCTCACCCCGTCCCCACCCCGGGTGCAAAAAGAGAAGAAATCTGTACACTTTTCCGAGTTCCTGTTCTATCCTCAAAGATTCTTCTGCATACAGAACTTAGTTCTGTGATGCTCATAATTTCATGCTTTATTGTCTTTAACTTATCTATAGGGAATTAAGAGTTTAGAGGAGACACGTAACTCTTATGAGCCTCAGTTTCCTTGTTTGTCAAAAGTGGATGCTACATTTTGTATGCGTGGGTGCTTCTAAAGTTCGTGAGGAAACTTAATCCCTATGCAACAGTATTAAGAAGTAGAACTGGAGGTGCTGGTCGGCCACGAGAGCACTGGCCTTGTAGATGGCATAAGTGTCTTGTAAGAGGACCGGAAAACATCTAGGTTGTTTTTATCTCTTCCTTCCTTTCTGCCTCATTACTTCGGTGCTTATCCCTCTGTGGAATGCATCAGCCAGTGCTTTGACTTGCAGTGTCAGTCTCCAGTATTAGAGATACAATTTCTGTTGTTCATAAATTTCTCAGTCTCAGGCATTTTATGACAGCAGGCTGAATGGACTGAGATAGCAGCAGTTAGAACGGATGAGTGTTTATTAATTAAGCAGCCTGTCTTTGCAGGGATCTGGAGAGGTAGTACTGGTGATTTCTTAGTAGCTACTTATTGATATCTCAAAAAGTTTTAGGGATTTCACAGAAATTTACCTTATGGGTACATTTTTATTAGGGTTGTAAAAAATTCCCATGTGACTTTATGGAGGTATGAGGAAGTAAGGGAAGTACCCGAAGCAAGGGATTGACTGGCTCCTCAGGCTAACCAGGGAGGCGGAGAAGGCTAAGAGCCAGACTTTCTGAAAGCTGAATGACAAAAAGGGTCAGGTGGTGCTGAAGAGCAAAAATGGTGTGGCCCTTGAGAAGAGGCTGACCATGAAATAGCACTGAGTTTCACTAGTACCTCTGTTTAATGTCAGTCTTCTTTTCTCAATGAGACCAGTGATGGTGTTTTGTTTTATCCAAGCTATTCTTTTCAGAGAGAATGAAAAATTCTCTAGTTGCACTTTCTTTTCTTTGGGACCCAAGTCCTGGCTAGTGAATATGGCCAGGTACTCCTGGATTTCTCTGATTTTAAAAGAGAGAAAGGAAAGAAAAAAATCACCTTTATTTTGCATGCTTATGTCTGGTAATCTGAGGAATTTATTTGAAGACCACAGTATGCAATACAATAGTCATTGAATTCCTACCATCTTGTCTAGTGAAACTCTGTATCAGCTCTAATTTTTTTAAATTAGTATTTTTTATTCTCTTTAGTCGTTTGATCAACCTTGCATTCTTACATCTGGTAATCTGAGCAACTTCATTGAAGATAACAATATGTAATATAACAACCACTGTTAATCCCTATCATTTTCTTTTCAAACCCTGTATCATCTTTAATGTTTTTGCTTTGTCTTGGTTTTGTCTGCGATGAGGGTATTTTGCTATTGTTCTTTTTTTTACACTTCTCTTTAAAATAAAAACAAATAAATAAATAAATAAATAAAAGGTCATGTAGTTTGTCTACAGGACAGAAATCTTTCTGTATACACTGGGGCAGCAATCTCCAGGTAGAGATATTGGAATGCCCTGGGCCAAGAACTTTTTTTAGATACAGTGGTCTACGATGGAGAACTGCAATGGGGAATTAAATGGGAAATCAGAATAGTGGGATAGATTTCAGTCCGGGCTACATTATGACCTTTATAAGCTGAAGATCCTTGTGCTACCATGGGCTTCTGTACTGTAATAAGATCAATATTAAAAATTTTATTTCTGTGATTCTAACTAGTGCAACATTTTATAGTTTTCCACTGTAGGAAAAACATAACAGAGCTTGAATGCCCTAAAAGTTGTATTTATTTTCCTGGTGTCAGAAAAAAAGAAAAAACATTTTCTTTGATCATAAAAATTGTGTTTTAATTCTGATTTTAAATAATGGAAAATACTTTATGGGATTCTAAAAACTTTTGTACTTGTGACCTGCACTGCCTGTGCTTAAGAGACAGGAAAGCCAGTTCTGCAAAAGGAAAAGTCTTTAGCCCTTAGCACTGGAGAAGCTGCAGAGGAACCCTGTTTAGGGGAGCTCTACCTCTAACCCCAGGCCTGACTGGCTTCTGCTGACTGGCTGCAAAGTACCTTCTGTTCGCCATGTGTTTGATACCTGTTTCTCTGCTTTCCTGGTCGATGTTGCAACTGGAAGGACAGGAAGGAGCAATGGCCTAGAATCCTGAAGACTATAGAAACCTGGTTTCGTACTTTTATTTTGTGAAGCTACGACCCTGGGCAAGTGCTTCCCCTCTACACATTAGGTCCTGAGTTTGGAAAATGAAGGAGTCAGACTAGACTAAAATCCTCCAGCTGCAATTTATACCCCACATGTTCTTGAAATATTATTAGGAAATGTCAAAGAGAGATAAATGAAGTATAGAGGAAGACAGTTATACTTAGATCAGATCTTATAAATAAGTTGTTTACAGCAATACTAAATAAAACAGCTTAGAATTTTCTGGCAACTTGGATATACAGAATCTTCATTGTCTGAGAAAAAGAAAAGCAGCACTTCTTTAAAAATTTATTTGGTCTTCATTCACACACTTTGTTTTTATTACTAAAGTGGCAGCAGTGTAATTTTAATTTTCTCAAAGGGAAAAATTCACTCACAATCACACTACCTCAATAAATCTAAATAATTTCCTTCCAGTCTTTACTCAAATTGTCATTACTAGGCAAAATTTTTGTATTTTGCTTTTTTAACTCAAGAAAATATGATCTTTAGTCCATATTAATGCAGATATTGTTTATTATTTTTGATGTCTTTAGAAAATTAATTGGATATACTTACTCATTCTTTGTCTGTTAGGTGTTTAGCTGGTTTCCACATTTCATTGCCAGTCAGAATAAGTAATTAATAAACATTAGTCTTTCCCTTCTTTAGGAGAATTTTCATTGCATGAATTCCTAGGAATGAGAAGATCTGGACACGGTGTATGGACATTGTGTTTTTCTAAGCATGGACTGTTTACTTCCCTATGAACTGTTGCTGCTTTTCCTCTCAGGCACTAAGTCCTAAAATAAATTGACTAGAGGATCTTATTTAACAATGATCTCTTTCAGTTCTGAATGGCTCTCCCATAGATCCGTTGCAAGGTCTCCCTTACCCAGGCCAAAGCAGTGGAAGGTTTGATTTAGTCTGGGTTTGTTACTGGTATTAATATGCTTTTGGCATTTCGGTGTGCAGTATATTTAGGCAGGGCTAGAAGGACACTCTTTATTGAACTGGGATAAACAAATGGCCTGGGAAGAGTGCTGAAGGATGGAGAGGGATGCTCAGATGCCCACATGCTTCGCCTAACAGGAAAGTTGTGGAGTTTTAGTCATCATCTGTCCAAGATGTCTCTATGACTGTCTCCTAGCTGCCATCATTC
The DNA here is from genome assembly GCF_000276665.1 of Chinchilla lanigera. Lineage (NCBI taxonomy): Eukaryota > Metazoa > Chordata > Mammalia > Rodentia > Chinchillidae > Chinchilla > Chinchilla lanigera. Next base: position 18,742,703 of record NW_004955420.1, on the reverse strand, counting down.
TGCATTGGAATGGTTGGGCTCAACTTCCCCCCTATTTATGGCTGTAAGAATGCAAATGGAGCTGAGAGTTTCCTCTTTCCTGGATCTCAAACAGCTTGGTTTCAGAGTGCTGCGCTTCTCCAAGTGTTTCCAGAGAAGACAGCCTGAGGGAAAGGAAGTGGTGCTAATTAAATCCTCCCTCTGTTTTCCAGGCACAGGAGCCTTTCGCAGATGTCTGTTGTTAGGCGTGTGTTCACAGAGTGCGCAAATACAGAAGCCGACATTCCTTCCCCAGTGACACAAACCTTCCTTCATGGGTTACAGGGAACTTTAGAAACACATTTCCTTCCAACACCCACTGCAACAGAGGTGGCAGACCTGCATAAATAGAGCATGTAGCTGCCAGAAAGGCCAACGTGCCTCTTCTGTCATGCTGTCCTTCTCTCTCTCTCTCTCTCTCTCTCTCTCTCTCTCTCTCTCTCTCTCTCTCACACACACACTATATTTCTTTTGCTTTTCTACTTCTTCTATTCTGATAAGCCAAGCTCTGACTTTTGTGTACCTTTTCAAAGCTACCTGAAAACTCCGGAAAGTCCTCCTGTAGGGTTCTGTTGACAGGCATGCTGGACTCAGTCCATGTTTGGCGGTCTGGGTGTTTCTGAAACTATCCAAATGTGTTCCAGTGTGGCCCCTCCGGGAAGACGGGATGAAGTTAATAACCCTTCTGGGGTTTCCAGGGGATCAGATGAGACACAGTATAATGAGAATTGCAGAAGACCTTCCATTGTGACTTCCCCTGGCCAACAGGGTTTTATCCTATGTTCAGACCTTGCCAAGGAGACTGTGTCTCTATCCACGTTTGTACTGTCGTGTTTGTTCCTGTCATCCAGCCATAAGTGTGAACATCATCTTTTTTATGTGAAAGTACCCTGGTTTAGGTAATCAACCGTAATTCTACCTCTCTTAAATGCTCTAGTTAGGCCCAAACTCAAGTGTGGGAACTTGCAAGGGACAGGAGAATTTCCCCGTCCTCTGGTGTTTCACAAGAACCAAAGAAGATTAATTCAAACCACCTTTGTTTGATGAAGAACAGGGACGCAGTGCTGAGAACAGGTTGGCATGGGGTGGTGTTCCCAGTCGTGTAGTGAGAAGGACTGGAAGTCTCCCTCAGCACAGCACCAGTAGCAGGGTACTTCAGGGACAGGCCACTGGCTCACTGTGAACACAGGAACGTGCTGCAGGCAAGCAGCTCTCTAGTCCTGCTTCTCCTCCTACTTTGTTTTGCTTTGCTTTATATTTACACAATAGAAATCCATGTGTTGTTTTTAATTTATTTTATTTTATATACTGGGAATTGAACCCAGGGCCTTTGCACTGAGCTACGTCCTCAGTCCATTTTAGTTACTTTTTATTTATTTATTTTTTGTTTTTCTTCCGGTACCGGGAATCGAACTCACGACCTTGCGCTTGCCAGGCAGGCGCTCTGCTGCTGAGCTAAATCCCCAGCCCCAGTTACTTTTTATTTTGAAACAGGGTCTTACTACGTCACTGAGTTTTCCAGGCTGGGCCTGAGCTTGTGATCCTCCTCCCTCTGCCTCTCAGAGTGCTGGGATTACAGGTGTGCACCACCACACACAGCTGATTATTGTTATTTTAAATCATAGATAATCATTTTTAGCATCCAGAACATGAAAACAAAATAAAAGGCACATGTAAAACAGTCATCTAGTGATAAAAACTCCTAATATTTTATGCTACTTCTTATCATATATTTTCAAATTTCTGTTGTATCATACATGCATATATAAATACATTTATAGTATTTTCTTTCTGAAAGATTTCAGAAAATGTGCATAACTTTATTCACATATTATCTTACCTTTTTCCATAATAATATCTTTTCAAAATAAAAAGGTATGCTCACTTTTGAAATGACTTCATTGTATTTAACTGCATGGCATAATACGTGTTTTAGCCAATTTTCTACTGGGGAATATTTAGTTTCACTATGTATTTTTTGGCATTGCCCTTCTACTATTTTCTAAATGATTCCCTTAGATTAATTTTTGGTATAAAAATATGCTTGGTTTTAAGGGTGCTTGTGCTTTCTTACTACCCAAGAGGCAGACAAAGAAATGTATTATCATTGTTTTTTTAGCTCCTGAATAAGCCTGCAGTGTGGCAGGCTTTCAAGCAAAAAACTACGAAGCTTTGAGGAGAAAGTATATAGTAATTATAAAATATTGTTCTTCTGTTGCTGGTCTCTTTTTCAGCTTCTGGTCTCTTAAGATTAAACTGAGAAAACAGTAGGCTTCATTGCTCCATCCAGTCTGTGCTTGGTCCGCTGGTAAATGGCCTTGCAAGATTATGGTGTTGCTGAGGAGTCTTTGCTGTTGATCCTCATGCATTAGTGGCCAGGTTTAGTTCACATGCAGGGTGTTCATCAGTTTCTGGAATGACTGTTGCTCCTCATAGCCTGCTAGGTCATAGCCAGGATTCAGATGACCTTTTTAATCCTAATGGCAGGATGGTTTATTTCCTTGTTTTAGGCTGAAGAAATGTCAACTATTGGAAGTTTTGAGGGTTTCCAGCCTGTGTCACTGAAGCAAGAGGGAGAAGACCCACCATCTGAGACAGAGCACCTGTCTGTGGAGGAAGAGGACCCAGGCAATGGCCAAATGCCTAGGCAGATTTCACGACAGTCAAGTGAGATTAAAGCAACACTTTACCCCAATCCTTATCACAAGCTATACATCTCAAGGACATACTTCGTCACACGGGTAAACTTGTTGGTTCTTTTAAATAATATGTAAAACTGCTCCTTAAAAACAGTTTTAATATCTTTCTCTATACCATGCATTTTACTAAGTGGTTATAAATTTTTAAATCTCTTGTAATAGTCATCATGATCATGATGGTGGTACCCTTATCTTCGTTATACAGAGGAAGGATCTGAACTTTACAGAAGCTAAGTCTGGTTTTAATCTCCCAGAACAGGGAGAAACAGTTTCCCCATCCTCCTTGGGTTTGAATCTTTGGTTAGTCAGTCCTGTGTTCCTGCTAAATCTGGCATCAAAGGACTAATCTTTTATGGGTAGAAAATCTATAACATAGTAGCTAGAATGCAAAGCTGTGAGCTGCTGTTTGTGTGGAAATGATGCAAGGTGTGAAATGGAAAGTGTTGCTGGGAATGGACTAAATCTCAAGAAGGCTGGTGTTACAAAATGAGATGATCTCTCTAAAATCTCACACCTGCAGCTGCAGTATGGAGCTATGTTCTTTCACCCATACAACGGAGTCCAGAACGTAAATGGTTGCATATCTTCATGTTCAAATGATACCTTAAACTTCTGGCATTTAGACAAGGGGAGAATGCTTCTTGGGTTTCTAGTATCTTCCTCTGCTGAGCTCCCTTGGCTACTTATTGATCTCCTTTCCCAGGCTTTCAGTGCTCTTATTAATATGGTAGCTAGCTGAGGATATAGCCTAGGGGTACAAGTGCCTGCCTAGCAAGCGCAAGGTCCTGAGTTCGATTCCCAGTACCAAAAAAAAAAACCCAAAAAAACAAAAAAACAAAAAACCACAGTAGTGGTTAGCTCATAGGCCACAAGTAATTGGCAGTGAATTTGGGGCATGTGGCTTGTGACAGTAGAAGCCATCTCAATTTTGTGAATACATATATTTTTCAACTCAATATCATAAAGAAATGGAGGCTAAGACTTTACGACTATTTACAAAGCTTTAACCAATGCATCTTGATTTGGTAGCCTTAAGAATATATCTTTAAGCCAAAGTTTTGATTAAAGCAACTCAGTGTGTGTATGTGTTTGTGTGTGTATGTGTGTGTGTGTGTATTAACATTATACAGATTCCTATGCACAAGGTACTTTGATATGTGTTATACTAGCTATACTATATGTGTGTTTTTATGAGTGTTTTGTATATGTCAGGCATATGATCTCTTTTTCAAAATATGTGAACTTTATTGAATATGCAAAGTTAAGTTGTGAGATAAAGCTGCAAAGGAAATCCAAACATCCTCTGGAGTTTGATTATCTTTGATATTGACGATGTCACAGTTTTATGAGGACAACACAGTAATGTAGAATGCAGGATTTATCATAGGGAGTTGGTGTAATTACGAGAGTTGGCTGAAAAGTCTGTACAAAATTGTTGTCTTTGCCCCTGGTGATGGAGCTGAAGTCGGAATGAGTCAACCAGCGAGCAGTTATGAATTGGGGATAGGGAATAGTAAACAGGGCAAAATTGCATGGCAGACCTGCAGTCCCTCATGGCAAAGTGTAAATCATGAGGGAAAATTGGATCCTGTGCCCATCCTCCACCTTTCACTGCTGAGCTGCACCCTTCGCCAGCCTAGGGGAACGCGGGTGGAGAGGGAGTCAGACTGTAGTGAAAGGAGAGGTAGGTACAGGTGCTGCCAGTTTCCGTCAAGGAGACCAGGATGCTAGTTGCCATCCATACAGCTGTCAAGAGTGCGCTGATCCTCAGCAAGGAAAATAAGTGATGTTTCATTCGTGTTTTTTGAGTGTTATACAAGGATCTCTTGTGGCCAACACTAATTTGGAATGTTACAGGAAAGGGAATTCTAGAAAATGTTGTCAGCCTAGTTAAAATGACACAGTCCAAAACCACTACCAGTGGTACTATGTGTTTGCTTAGTGCTTTTATTTTTGCGACTTTGTGTCTTATATAACAAATTCCCATCCTTTGTTTTGTCCCCTGGCAAAACACGGCACAGCAGGCAGAGGAACGCTTACCATCTTTGCCTTAAGAATGAAGGTTCTGAAACTTCAGGGAACTTCAGTCTTCTCCCCAAGTCACGTACTGTTAGTAGATGAGCTGCAGCTAGGGTTTGAATCTTCTGACTGCGAGTTCAATGTCCTGCCTACTGTGAACAATTTAGCGTATGGCTCTTTTATGAACGTTTCAGTGAAAGACTCCAGTCAGGGAGAAGAACACATTTTTCATCAGATGTGTAGAAAACAACCTTAAATTCTCAAAAACATGGGAGGGAAAACCTACTTTTATTAGTGAGTTTAATTTTAGCCAGAGATACTAGTGGGTCTGGGTTTGAGATTTCCCAAGTGTTCAGCGCTTTTCTCCTTCACGCTAAGAGACAGTATGTGAGCTCTTTTGGGTTTGTGAGCACCATGAGTGCGTGTTAACACATGAAGATAATGAAAATACAATGGCTGGATCAAATGAAATTTGTAATTAAACATTTTTAATAAATAAAAGATTCAGTTTTACGAGCTTGTAAACTACAGATCTGCTCGTGTTGTCACTGAGTATATGGGAAGGACTTTGTGTGTGCACATGTGTGTGCGTGTGTGTGTGTGCATGTGTGTATCAATTTCTTTAATTCCCTCCCCTGCAAAGTGTAAATAAGATGCCAATTTTATATGGAGGCTTATAAGTAACCAAACATTATAAAAGTTCTTAGAGTATAAGGCACATCTATAAACCATTCAAAAATGACATCTCATTTATATTATGAATCCTTTCTGGGTAATTTTTGCTTATGTTCACATTTCTATGATTAATCATAAGAATGGCACTAGAATGACATTTATATCTCACCATCACCTCCAGGGTGAGATACAAATGTCGCTATGTAGGAGCTGAGTAGCAAAGAGGAAGCTAGTTTCTTTTTCCCAAGGGATAATTAGCATGACCAAGATCAAGCCAAGGCATTATCCAAAGGATAATTAAAATGACCAAGACCCTTAAAGTTTCAGATCTATGAAGTTGCCATAAAGTATCATTTCTTAGAGTTGAAATGAGAGCTAAGATGCTGTAGTCCAGTGCTTCTCAATCTTTGCCATGTAAATTAATTAGATTCTGCAAATCCTCTGGCAATATGGAGATTTTCTGTCCACAGACTACACTCTGTTCACCAAGAAGCTGCACAACTCCCCATTTTCAGGGGGAAAGAAGGCCCAGGGGGGTTGCTTCCTTACTCAGTGTCACAATAATTAGTAAACTTGGACTTGCCAAAAGGCTAGCACTTCAGTTTATTGCAGATTAAGAATTTAAAGGATATGCCTTACAAATTTAGAAGAGCAGTAAGTGAGTGAAAAAATTTCTCAGTCAAATTTTTTTTTATCAAAATGTTTAAAAATCATTTCCCAGGAAGAGGTTTATTGATGAAAAATGGGAAAATGTGGATAAGCAAAATAAAAGTCATCAGAGTCCCATGGCTCAAAGTTAACCAAAATGTACTGAATGTATTATTATACATTTGAGCATGCATCTTTTTTTACTGCTTTCTTGTATATATAATTCATTATATAAATGTGTAGTTATATGCTAAATATTATTTCCTATGACAGCAATATGCTTCATAAAATCATTTTTAATACCTCCATGATATCCTGCTATGGAGATATACTACGGTTTCTTTAACACTTGATGGAGATTTAGGTTGTTTTCCCTTTGTATCATTTCCTCTCAGAAGGCAAGTTATTCCTTGCCTTTCTGTGTCAGGACAGCAAACAATTTCGCAGGTGTCTCAGGAATAGACGACCATTGTTGTCACAAAAAGAAACAATTAAAAAGTCTCCAGCTGGATTTGCGAAAGGTTGACTGATATTGAAACATGAATTAATTCTTGACAAAAGGCAATTTTACATCACATATCTGAATATCAGATCAGAAGAGAAGTCAGTCTCTTCCCTTAGACTTCTTGTGTTCTTCTCTGGTCAGTCTGGAGGTGACTTCCTTCCCCTAGGCTTCCAGCCTATTATTTATTTACTGAAATGGGACCCCTCTGACTTAGTTTAGGAGAATTCTGCCCAGATCCAGAGAGTCCTGGGAATATGCAATCCAACCCCTGGAGTCCACAAGGGAGATGGCATATGCTCAAGGTCAATCATCACCTTTGGAACAACTCCAGGAATGGAAGACAGGTTCAGAATCAGAAACTTCTGACCTTTCCCTCCAAACTGCACTCCCTGTGACATTGGAAAATGGATTAGAGGTCAAAGGAATGAAGGCTTAAACCCCTTCTGTCAGTGTGCATGGATAACCTTTTCCTTCTGTTTTAGTTCATCCACTATTATTGCTTAGACATATCTAAAAAAGGCCCAGTTCTTACTCTGAACAAAAAGTATCCCTCCAGGCTAAAAACTGGAGGCATATTATGATAACTGTCTTAGTTGTAGAGACTGATATTCAAAAGCAACTACTTATGAAAGGAACAATACTCAATCCGCACGAGGAAAGATATTTTTAAACTCCCTATAGGACTCTATTTGCAGATACCTTATCAGAAAGTTGAAAGCGATTTGGGTTGGGGAATTATCTCTAAATTTATACTTGAGCATGTAAATTACATACAAACTAATGGGACTAAAGCTATTTGATCTTTTAATATTTAATTATTGGTTCCCCATGGCCTTTTTATAGCCTGTGTTCTATTGTGAGCCATGAGACTTTAATGAGTAGGTTCAGGACTTCCCATTGTGTCGTGAGTTGTCATTGCTTCTGTGACACTAATCTTGCTTTCATACTCTCTCCCTTTTCTTCTTCTCTTGCTATAGGGTTCCCTGTGTCTTGCTCTCGCATTGAGCCAGTTTTATTGTTATTGCCTGTGCCAGCTTCCTTTCCATCTAGGAAATAGACATCTCACAGAGCAAGAGGATTTCCCAACTCTCCTCACACTGAAATTTCTTGCAGATTTTGATAAAGATGAGTTTTCATTTTAGGGGAACACCTTTAACAATAATATAATAGGATGCATTTACTTCATTTTCAAAACGAAATCAATTTGCCTTTAGAAATCCCATCTAATTTACAGATGATTCTCACTTGTGAGCTCATTGCAAAGGGATCTCTGCATGGTTGTAAGGGCAGCCATGAGAGAAAGTTGAGTCTCTAGAACACTCTTTCATTAGCATGAGCAAGGGTGTTTGCATGACTGCTGAGCCTGGGTAGCCTAGCTCCAGGAAATGCAAAGAAACAAGCACATATATATTTGAATTCCCTCAGAAGGTTTTCTTTGACCAAAGATATTAAGTGCCAGACTATATGAGGTGATACCACTCATTGTACTATGTTAGAACATGAGAAGCTATCATTTGACCATGTTTTCTTATCTATCTTAGTTACAAGGAGGCTCAGAACTGATTGTTTGTTTGTACTAATCCTTGATCACTGAATTCTGGCATGATTATTTCCTTTTAATATTAGCAATAAGGAGATGGTGATACAGCCTTTTATCATTTAGTGTTTACTACTAGTTTTATATGCAGGGTTGCATGGCAGCTCTCACTAGCTCTGTTACAGTTACTACTATTTTATTGGTCTAGCAAACAAGTGAATTAATGTACGAAACACTGAGAGCCTTGGCCATGGATCTCATAGCCATGAGAAAGGCTGAAATTCAAACCTTGGTGTCTCAGCACAAAGTAAAGTGTTTGAACATTTTAAAAAAATTATACTAACTAGCTGAAGTAAACTTATTATAGCAACAAATAAAATTGAGGAGAGTAAAATTCTCTTTTGGAGAACCTTTCCCTTTTATGTCCTATAAAGGTTTGACCAGTACATTTACTGAGGGTAAGAATGGTGCAAGCAATGAGAACATCCACAGAACTGTACCAGCTGCCGGCCCATTTGGTAAAGAGCATTTATTTTTAGCTTTTAACTTTTTTTTAATACCGGGAATCGAACTCAGGACCTTGTACTTGCCAGGCAGGGACTTGTGCTACTAAGCTACATCCCCTGCCCTATATTTACCTTTTGAAAGGGTATATGAAATATTCTTTTTCCATTTGTAGGAAACCACTGTTAATAGTGTCTGTAGATCTTTTTAGAGTTACTTCAGGCATATACAAGCAAGCAAAAATAATGATTCTTAGCTAATCTCCCTTTTAGACAGGTGGTGGCCTATATTACCCTCTCTTCTGACATTTTTTGCCTTTCACTTGAAAATGTATTTTGAAATTTATAATAGCATAAGTCTCTTCTTTCTTTCTATACCCTCATCATATTACATCTGATTAATTTACACCATGATACATCTAACCAGTAACTTGAACATAGATATTTCTGATTTCTCCCCTATATTTGCTCTCTAAAAAGAAGCTTCAGAAGACACTTGTGCATGTATCATGTTACACATATTCAAGAATTTCTGAAATTTAACTCCACAAAGGTGGCATATCTAGATCAAAGGATAGATCATTTTTCAATTTGATAGATTTTGGCATTTACTTTCCACAGGGAATAGAAATCAGGTTTTGAAAAATTCTACATTATTATATTCATCTTCACATATTTTTGGAAAAGCTCTTGGCATGAAAACATCCAACAAAATCCTTATTTCATCTCATTATTCTCCAACCCAGCCTAAATTTTTTTCTCAAACCTATTAGTCTCACTACTGAGTTATAATTACGATGCCAAAATTATGTGAATACAGAAAGAGAAAAAAATGTACCTAAGTTGAGTCATGAAAAAAAGCATGATTTTTTATAGAGGACTTTGAACAGCAAGCTGATAGTCACAGAGTATCACAGGGGGGTGAGGCCAAGGGAAGGCAGAGTTGTCACGGGAATTTCCCTCCAGGGCAGGATACCCTTGCCTACAGGGTAATGAGTGACATTGGTATAACCATCTCTGTCAGCTGAAGTTTGAGGTGTTTTGATTGATGGCCCAGAAATTACTGATTTCATGACAAACAGGCTTCAGCAAGCCTGGGGTACCACATTACCTTTCTGCACATTTGTGAGCTAGCAGCAGACACTGAGATAAAAGTCAGAAATCATTCCGTCCACTGGCTGGTGGTTGATTCCATGAGAAACTTATTTAAGTGATAGAATCAGAAGCCTTCAGGGTAAGGGCTACGACTACATTTCCTTGAAAATTCTTAGGAAGTCTTGACCACCAGGTTGACTCAGAAAGTTGGTTTAGTCCTGTCTATCATCTCACAGGTAAAAAAGTAGAAGTTCAGGAATTGGCTCTGGTCACAGAACTAATCAATCTCAGATCTGGAATATGAACCTAGGCATCTTAACTCTATGCATTCCTGGGTGATGTCAGCTATGGGGAGTGAACTGACAAGCTGGCATGGTGAGGAGCTAAGTAGGCGAAATGCTGCACCCGTTACCCTCACTTCATCTTTTCTTCTTTTTTCTCACTTATGGGTACCCATAACAAATGGACATTGTACCTGAAAGGTTTCAAAGATACTTATCATAGTTTGAGAAAACAAGCAAAGGGAATACTGCAATCATCCTTCTTCTGGAAGAAAGAAGTATTTCAGTGGTCCCTAGGCAGGCTTGTATTTCTGTTTCCTTATATGAAAGAAGGGTCTCACACTGGAAAGATTAGGAATATCAGTATTTACAAAAGGTAGGGTTCTGGATAAAAGTTCTATTATACAGAGGATACAAATTGAAGATTGTCACTGATACAGCTCAGTTTTGGGAAGGAAGGAGTCAGTATGCTACGGACCTAACAAGGAAAGGTTTGAATTTCTTATCTGTTGCTTTTTAGTTGAGTAAATTTGGCAAGTTACTTGCCACCTATGCCCCTACTTTCCTCCTTACTCAAATAAAATGGTTTAGACTTGATAACTCATGGACTCTAGGGGTTCTCAGCCTTGGCCGAAGATGGAGAGTAACTACCAAGTCAGCCATGATTCTCATGCCAGTGGTATCACCAGAGAACTTTTCTGGAAGTCTCAACCCAGACTGATTGACTCAGTAGTTCTAAGGATGATCCCAGAAATCTGTGGTTCTGATTTGCCCTGAAATTTGAGAATCATTTTATTAGAGTGTCTCTGAACTGTTAAGATAGATATCAATTAATCTTTAAGCTAGATCTGGGTGTATAAAACAGATAAACTTGTTTGGAAAGGAGAACATGAGGCGAGAAGAAAGAATGACTTCATCTCCCAGAGTTAGGTAAAATTTACATTTTTTTTTTTATACTGGGAATTGAACTCATAACTTTGCACTTGCCAGGCAGGCACTTGTGCCACTGAGCTATATCCCTAGCGATCCAAAATTTATGCTCAGAGAATTGGGAGAGAGCTGCTATTTTGACATGTGTTCTGTAAAGAGAGAAAAGGCTTGGTTGAAAAATGTATAAATTGCTAAGGGCTTTAAATTTCTTGATAAACATGTTATGGGAAAATCTGGTCCTTTGAAAATGGGCACCTTCATTTCTAGGAAAAATTATGAGTAAGAATTTGGAAGAATTAGGATGTGTTCTGTGTATGTAGCAACACCCTATAATGAATGTAATCATTATGCGTTGCAAATATGTGCTAATAAAAATAAAAATTTGAAGAAAGAATTTGGAAGCTAGAACTTGGATCACTTTTGTTCCACCCAAGAGGCACAGGTGGAAAGCAGCATTCAAGAGTAAATTCTCTGCCAGATAACTGCAAAAACTATATGTCCTGATTAGGTTTCTGGAATAGGTGTGGTAGGGATATTCTAACTACTCATAAGTACAAAGTGGGCTCTGTCTTCTCTAAACTAGCTATGTTCTTCTTCACTCAGCCTGGGGCCATAGAAACGGCCATGGAAGACTTGAAAGGCCACATATCAGAGGTTGCTGGAGAGACCATCCAAGGCTTCTGGCTCTTGACACAGTGAGTAGTTATGGGCAAGGGAAAACAGCGAAACAAAATGAAAAGAAAACCTAAACTAAACAAACATAGCAGCTAAACAAAGCAAAACAGAACGAACACTCAAGTCTTCCTTGTTCAGAGATCAAAACCTGGGGTTACTCGTTCCTTTTGATTCTTTCTTTTAATTCAAATTATTTTCTTCATGCATGTTTGCAAAGACCCAGCCATTCAGGTCTCATGAACTGTAGTAGTTTAATAGAGAACAACTTCTCTAACCTTCCAAGACCCTCTTCACAGCACATTTTTGTAGGATGGAAAGGACGGAGCTTCGTGCACGTTGACACTTGGCTTCTCGTGAAGATGAGGAGCCTCTGGCTGCCCAGCTAGCAGTTTGAATCATATCTGCTTTTAAACAATGATTGCAGTTTTAGAACAATGAGACTGAAAGGCCTTGAAATACACAACACATTGGAAATATTTTCATATTCAAACATTTGGTTTAATTTTACGGCGACGTTGCTGGCTTTATGACTGCCACTTTAGAAATGGGAAGTGGAGACTGGGCAAGATAAAGTGACCAGACGGAGAATGTACAAAGGATGGAGCACAGAAGATATAACAGTGCCCCGTACTACCCTTGAGCTTGATTGGATTCAGCCATGGTGGCCACGTTTACACATGGTACTTGGCAAGCACTACAAATCAGAGCATAACTTCTTGATTCATTGCTTTGCTGACTGCCTAAATTTAAGAAATAGAAATATGTTAACAGTGGAGATTATTGTTAAAAATGTACCATGTCTATAGTTTTTATATTGTAATAATATCAAAATATGATAGATACAAAGGCTATTTCAATTCATCCAGAGTCACCTTTCTTATTGAAAGAGTCACCTTTCTTATTGCACACGTTACTATAGGAAGATTACTACAGAAAGATTCTTGCAGCGGTCAGTGTCTGCAGCGAGTCAGTGGTGGGACTGTGACTTGGGCCTGTTGCTGAGGTAGATTCCACCTGCTCCTCTCACCCATTTTGCTGACCCTGAGCCAAAGCTGTGAATTAGAAAAGGCCTCTTGTTTCTGCAGTATCTCTCTAGCGACCTTTCCTGAAAAGATTAACACAGTACCCACTTTAAATGAGAAATGCCCAAAGAATTCCTTTATGTATCCTAGAGTACATATTGAAGGGTGTATTTGGAGTTGTCAGGTAATAAATTGATAGCCGGCTAGTTGGGCTTTGCAAAGCTTTGTGTTTCATTGTATGCAAGAGAAATCTATAGTGACTCTTGGGTTTTGGCCTGGGAAACCGATATGTTGACTGAGCTAATATTCCAGGGTTAGAAGGAAATGATGATTCTATTTTATTGAGAAACCACTGCATGATAAACACTGTGGAAAGTACTTTGCGTACCCAGCCTCGTTAGGCCTCTAAGCAACTTTATCATTCACTGTTCACAGGACTTGGTGATTACAAATTTGCAAAATGTGCAAGATTAACTACCTACCTAATCCAGTAGGTAGTTAAATCGCAGTTACATATGGGTCCAGAGATTGTCTATACAAGTATTTTTTCAAAGTAGATAGTCTGAAATGTTTGTTTCTTATAGTAGTGCCTTCTATAAAGATTAACGGCATAAAAATAAACTAAGGAAGCCATTTACCAAGGGATGTCACACAAATTAATTCAAATGAACTACATTGTGGTGTTCTCAGTTGACATAAATATATTATGTGGTAAAATTAGAAGTCTGAGTTTGAAAGCATTGAGAAAGAAAACACAGAGAACAGGAAGAGACCATTAATATATGAAAATATATTCAACATTGCTGGCCATTAGAGAAATACAAATTAAAACAACACAGATTTCATTTCACTCCAGAAAGAATGCCAATCGTCAAGAAATCAAATAATAATAAATGCTGGTGAGGTTGTGGTGAAGAAGGAACCCTTTTACCTTGTTGTAGGAAATGCAAGCTATTAGTACAACTGCAATGTAAATCAGTATGCAGATTCCTCAAAAAATAAAAGTAGAAACTCTACTTAATTCAGCTATCCCCCTATGAGGTATCTTCCCGAAAGAGTTAAAGACATATTAGAGTGATACATGTATACAAATACATATTGCAGCACAGTTTATAATAGCTAAATCTTGAAATAGCATATGCGTCCATCAATAGGCAAATGGATGAAGAAAGTGTAGCATTTCAGTGGAATACTATCCTGTTACAAAAAGGATAAATGTGAGTCATTTGTAGGAAAATGGATGCACCCTGGAAACATGTTAAAAGTGTAATACATCAGACAAACAAGCTTGAATACCATATGGGTTCTTTCATAAGAGAAATCCAAGGTATAAATAAAAAGCAAAATAAAATACAGAGAAAAAGAAACAGGGAGATAGATTTACTGCAAATAGGAAGGGGAGAAAGATATTGAGGAGGGGGAAAATGCCAGATGGGAAGGAAAAGGAAAAAGAATTCAGATGTGTAGTGTACATGTACAAAATATGCACTAATAAATTTAGAGAAGCCAGGAAGAGAATTAGAGGGAGCAGTCATAAATGCTATCTACAATCCAGTTTAGATGAAAGCGTTGTGTATGCACCTGAAGGGGTATTAGGAACCCAGACCTCATCCTATCAAGGATATTCATATGCCCTCACAGGTATAAAAGCAAGACAGTGTTTATTTCAACTTTATCTCCTCCTCTTGTTTAGCACTTCTTATAAAGGACACTTGAAAGAAATTGTGTATTTGTTTTTAGAAGAGATCCATTAAGACAACACCAAGAAGAACATCTTGACACTCTATGGAGTCTCAGAAAGTATGATCTGATGGCAGTGAAGTAGTTCTTCAACACAATGTACTCAAGGGATCTTGGTCTAGAGTGGTTTGGGATGCAGGGGGAGATGGAGCCTTCCAGCCACACATATTAGGCTAAAGTGATGTTGGAAGATTTCCTATTTTTATTCTTCTTATTCCTGAATAAGAAGACTTACCTGTGGTGGCTAGGATCAAGGAATTCCTGCTCTTTATCTTTGTAAAAAATAATTAAAATATGTTTCATTACCTACTCCCTTCAAACCACCCAGAATCTAGCTCCTGGTGTGGTATAATAAATACTTGAAATTCAATTAACTTTCTATATTAAACAGACAGACAGTGGAAGTGAAGAAGCAGGCTGATGGCATAGTAGCCTGACCTTGGAATAGTAAGTCTTAGGTCTGATCCCTGGCTCTGCTGGTTTCTACTAGTGTAGTTGTGTGAACTTTCTTGGGGTTAATTATTAAATGTGTTTTTGTATATTTGTTAGACCACTTGAAATTCATTTCCCATTCATATTTGGTTGAATTATTACAGTTTTTTCAAGCATTTTTTCCTGAAAGTTATTCGATTTTGATAACCCTTATTGACCACTGACAATATACTAAGTGTTATAAGAAGTGCTGTCCATTTATTCCCAATTACATGGATGTAATACATGTAATTTTGATGATCTTTAAATGGTACTTCTGTGTATGTGTGTGTGTGTGTGTGTGTGTGTGTGTGTGTGTGTGTGTTTCCTGGCTACCACATAGTTTTGTAAAGTGACTAGATTGTTCACCTATTATTTAACGATTAGTTTTCAAACAGTCATTGGCTATACAAATTTGAGGGCTTTTTATTATTTTTTAAAATTGAACTGGTGAGTATGACAAGTACATTACCAGCACAGAGTAAAACTTTATGATGAGAAAGAGATCTTGAAAAATAAGAAAGATTCACACTTTTTGATAAAAGTAATAAGGGACATTTCTTTAGCACCTTGTAGTTTGAAAGTTCTGTACCTTATGTAATTTTCACAGCTACAGTCTGAGGTTAGAAGCATTATGAGCAATTTTCAGGAAGGACATCAGGGTGGGGAAGAGCATCACAGCACTAAAGTAGCAGAGAGAACTGCAAACCACTAGCCTACCCTGACTTTTGCTGGAACAGTGCTTTCACTGTTGTGCAGAGAATCTGTGTGTGCCTTGGTATTGCACTGATGCCTTCTTCTCCTGGGTGAGGGCCATCTCGTTCATATTTGTCATTCCCTGTCGAGCCCCCTGAGGTTCCTCTGGGAGAAACATGTTTGAAAAATTGAGAATTCTATTTCTTGGACTTGCTGGGGTACATGGAAGTTCTCTGGGCTTTTCTGCTTAATTTTGAAAGTTTTCCCAGAAGAAAAAGCACTTTTGATCTTTGAATAAAAACAAAGACAAGCCTAGAAAACAAAAGGATGCTGAGAAGGAGGATGCAAGGGGCTCTCTTCCAGATCCAGGGATGCCTCTCTGGAGTTCCTTGATCCCCAGAGCAGCTTCTCATGCTGTCCTCAAACAGACTCATGAGACGAGCCTGGGAGGAATAACTGGCTTCATTTTATGGATGAAGAAATTCAGAGATTAAATGACCTATACAAGGGCAAGCACTTATTAAGGGTCACAGGAGAGCTTGACTTCCTGGCACCTCTCTCTCTGCCTAGTTGTCTTCTCATTACACTCCTCTTGCTGCCTTTTGTGATTTTTCATGTCTCGGCACAGGGATCGCTGCAGTTTAAATTGGTTAAGTGATCTTTGTGCCTGTGTCTGGTTTTTTTGTTGATTGTCTTTTGTTTGCAGAGAAGCGGGGTCAGAGGTTCCTGGGGCAGGTTCAGAAACCTTTTCCTCTGCACACAGTTCTCTGGCTTGGACTGTTCATTTGACTTTATTTAGCTTCTGCCCAGAGCAACTAAAAAAAGTCAACTATCTGTAGAGGATTGTGAGCGATGCCAATGGACTAAAGTCAACCACATTTTTATCTTTTTTATTTTAAAGAGAATAAAAGAAAGAACAGCAGCAAAATGCCAAGAACATAGACAAAAGCAAAACAAAGCAAAAACAATAAGAATGATACAGGGTTTCAGAACAAAGTCATAGGAATTAACACTGGTTGTTACATTACATATTTTTATCTCTTCAGCAAAGTTGGTCAGGTTAACAGATGTAAGAATGTGGCATTTATTAAACCATTAAAGAGAATAAAAAATAAAAACAAAAAAATTATAAACAATACAGAGTTTCACCAAACAATATGATAGGAATTCAACAATGGTTGTTATGTTGCATATTGTTGCCTTCAAATTAGTTGTTCAGATTACCAAATATAAGTGTGCAAAATTAGTCAAAAAAATAAAACATTAACTGTTCCTTTCAATTAACCATTAGATATCAGCAGTACAGTTATCCCAGCTATCCTTCTGTATGTACATATTTTTTTCCCTTCCTTCTCCACTTTTACCTTGTCACAGTCTAATTATAAGAATGGCTGAACTAATTATGTACTGAAAAATACTATAGCAATAATTAAAAAGTAAAAAAATAACCCTGGAAATTGGAGCTGTCTAATGTTTTATGGTCACAAGAAACTGAAGCATAAAAGCAATATGCAAATTAAGCTAATATTCTGAAGTTCATCTTCTACTTCCACTCATTTTTTCACACTTATGTGTGTTCCAGGCATCCTACCACTAAAACTGTGGTCATGGCTGCACCAGCACCAGCTGCCCCTTGTTAGGAAATGTTGACCCTCAGGCTTCACTCCAGACCTACTGAACTTAAATGTACCTATACACAGGATTCCCATACATGACAAAATTTGAGAAGCACATGTCCAGATCACTCTCATGTTTATGGCTCATGGACTTCCGTGGGTCCTGACTGCCTCTATATAATTCCTTTGCATTCTTAATACTCTGCATGACCTGACCTGATTACCCACACCAGCCCTATTTACCATCATGTCCCTTTAGAAATTCTATTAAACTGAACTATGTGTTGCCCCTCACCCCATTCCTGATGCTGTGCCTTTGCCTCATGACTATACTCACCCTATCCTATTTTCTCTATTTTGAATACCTTTGCTCCTCATGACAGGCCTAGACCTTCCCTGTCTTTCAGGGATTCCATTTCATATTAAATCAACCTGAATAATCTCAGCTCCCTTCTTGTTCTTACATTATACTACAGAGTATAGTTTATTGTTCACATTGTAAAGAAAGCTTTCTGATTTACTTCTGTCCAAGACTAACTCTTTCCACCTTCCAATACTTAGTACAGTAGATGGCACATGGTATGGCTCAGACCCTATCATGAGTTTGACATGAATTTAATTCTGATCGTCTTCCTGGGATGCTAGCAGGATCCATGCATGGTGTCCTATCTTCCTGTTTCTGGGCCTCAAAGCCCCCTCAAAGTCCATAAGACTTGCCTCTGTCCTTAGGCAAGTGCATTCGGGCTGCAAAGTGCCTCAAATCTATCAATATGTTAATGATCTGTGGCAGGACTCTGGCAGCAACAAAAGCACCTCTGTTGCCAGTATCCATTTATAGTGGGTGGGTGTTTTCAACAACCACTTAATTAAACACATTGCTTTTCTCTATAAATTCTCCATGGCAGCAACCTCACCCAGATAGCTAATGGTCCCTGAGTGACCTGCATTATAGGACAGTGAGGGCATTTAGTTACTGCAGTCACAAATGTAGTTGGAAGTGTTTCTTTTCCCAAGACTGCTACCAATTAGAGAGGACTCAGAAAAAACCAAAAGGTGAAAGAACTTTGATGCTATTAAGTGCTGACTTCCATCACTTACTCTTTGACCTTGGTTTTGCAGATCTATTATATCCTCAGCATCTCAGTTTTATCATCTATAAGATGGGGAATGTTAAGGGATTTATTTTTAGCATTAAATTACTGAATGTGTACAATGTTTATGACAGTTTTTCTTATGCGTTGTATGACCTATGAAATTTGGGGTTGGTATTTTTATTGTTTATCCATATTCACTTATTCATGTATGTATTTATGAATTTATTGAGCTCTACTTTAAGTGATAAAAATAAAGTAAAATAAAAGATTCCTACCTGCAAGAGCTTCCATATTTGTGAGGAAGGATATGTAGGTGAAATCAGCAGAGTGTGACAAAAGCTGATGTACGCACCTACCAATGCTTCTGTGAGCACACAGAGGTCACTGTGTGTTGTTACATTACATAAAAGGGATATCAAAGATTAAAGAAGGAGGAGGAACTATAAAAATATGAGTATGATGGGAAAGAATATTCCAGGAAGAAGGAAAAATAGCTATTTGTAGAGCAGCAGAGAAAGGCTTAAGGAATCACAGACAATCCATTGTGTTCAGGTTATGGTGAGCAAGCTTGAGATAGCTAGATGAGAGGAAGAGAGAAAGTAAAAGCATTTTGAATACTAGGATGAAGAGTTTGAGACATATTGTATCATGGAGTTATTAATTGGAAATCCAGGAGCCATTTCCACCTGCTCAGTGTTTGAAATTGGAAATGTGCCACCAGTGTGCCAATACCTTGCCACTAGCCACTGAAATAACTGCCCCTCTTTCTTTCCTTGATGCAGTGGTGTGTGGAAACCAGCTCTTAACCTCCATGGGAACCAGATGGGTGCATCTCTGCCAACAACACATTCAGTGTTTTTACCTTGATATTTTGAAATCAGTTATGAGATTCTTTTATACAAAAAATAAAGACAGAATGTTATTATTATTTTAGATCTTTAAAAATATTTGCAGCACCCCTCTGTTTTTATGTTTCCTTCTTGACCAATATAAGCATTTCTTTCTTGATTTAATGTAGGATGTCAAATAGGGTATTGATATTATTAGAAAGGGATTAAACTCTGGAAAGAATTACTTAATAATTTAAACTTAATCTTGATTATATAGGACCTTGCCAGTATGTGTTTAATTAATGAAAACAAGTAAAACTTCAGTCTTCAGCTGAGGCTATCAACCCTTGTAGACCATTACAACTGTTATACAACCAGCTATTGTCACTTCTTCTGTGTAAAAACGTTCATTGATTCACAAAATACTGCAGGAAGATTTGTCTCCATGTATATGAGTTCTACATGTTATCTCAAAATATTTTGTAGTAAAAAGGATAGGATGGGATTAGGAAGAGTAGGCAATATAAAAAGAAAGAAGCTTCTGCTTCTACTGGTTTATTCAGAAGACATAACTGGCCATCCAATAGTTGCTGTGGTTCCTGAAATGTTATACTATATAAATTAGTAAAAAAGCCAAATAAAGTAAATTAAATATAAAGTAAAGAGATGTGTCAAAGAAAGCAAGGAATATTGGGCAATTATAAAAAGGTCAATAAATCTAGGAAATATAATAATCTAAATATAGATGCACCAAAAAACAGAGCTGCAAAATGTAGAATAAGAGAAAACTGAGAGCAGAAATAGAAAAGCCCACAGGTACAGTTAGAAACTTCAACCCCATTCTCCCTGTAACTGGTAAAACAGCGACACAGAAAATCATGATGGATTTAGAAACCAACAATAATCAGAACCTACAAAACACTCCATCTAAAGCAGTAAAATACACCTTCTTTTTAAGCACACACCTGACATATATTGAGACTACTATATTCCAAGCTACAAAACAAACCTCATCAAATTTAAAATAATTGAAGGAGTACAGAGTATGTTTTCTGATGACAGTGGAATCAGAGTAAAAAAATCAGTAACAAAAGGATTATAAAAATATTTAAGCATTTGGAAGTAAATACTATACATCCAAGAAGCCCAGGGAACAAGGAAGTCTGAGAAACTCAAATTATAAATAAAGAGCAAAATAAAAGATAAATAATAGGAAATAAGGAGGTAGATCTTTCTTAAATGGGGAGGGGATCAAGAAATGGGGGTAGGGAGGGGATCAAGAAATGGGGGTAGGGAGAGGAGAGTAGGGGATGAAAAAAGAATTAAGATGTGTTATATACATATACCAACTTCATACAAGTCATGCAAATATTATTCCACAAACATATACTAATTTTAGAAAAAGAAATGAAAAAGTACATTGAACTGAATGAAAAGAAAAGCACAACATTTCCAAATGTATGGGATACATCTAAAACAGTGCTGAAAGGGAGATTTATAGTTCTAAAGGAAAAGTGGTCATAACAATGGAGGAAAAGTCTCATATTGGCAATTGAAGATCCTGTTTCAAGAAATTAGAGAAAGAAGATCAGACCCAAAGTGAGCAGATAAAAGGAAATAGTGTAAATAAAAGTTGAAACCAACCTTTAGAAAGAATAGAGAACAGCAGAGAAAACTAGAGACACAAAAGGCTGGGACTTTGAACATGATATTCAAACTGACAAACCTCTAGCAAAGTTGACAATGAAAAAGAGAGGAGTAAACAAAGAGATATCACTATAGAGCTTGCAAACAGCAAGAGATGATAAAGGGTTATAGCTAACAACTCCAAACAGATAAACTTGACAAATGAAATGCAATGAACCAATTTTTCAAAACATACAAACTATCACAATTCAGTCAGTATGAAATAGACAATTTGAATAACTCTGTAACAATTAGATTTGATTCATCATTAAAATCATACCCCCCTCCAATTTCGAATCCCACTTAGTTTCACTGGAGAATTCTGTTCACTACTTACAAAAGAATGAACACCAATTTACATAGTCCATTTCAGAAAACAGAAGAGAACACTTTTCTTGTCGGTCTATAGCCAATATAATTTATACCAAAGCCAGACAAATATAGTAGAAAAATAAGAATATAGTCCAATATTCCATGAGTAGAGATACCAAAATACTTAAAATAATAGCAAATAAAATGCAGCAGTATAAAAAAATAAGAGTTATATACAATGACCAAGTGAGTTTATTCTCAAGTAACTCAGGTTGATGGAAGGCTGGTTCAGTCTTTCAAAATGAATCGATAAAATCTACCATATGAAAAATCTAAAGAATAAAAATCACAAGATCATATCATCTGGTACAGAGAAAAGTCTGGCAAAATTAAGCACTCACTCAGAGAAAATTAATAAAACAAAAAGCTGGGTCTCTGAACATATTATTCAAAGTGGCAAACCTCTATAAAACAGAGCTGCAAAAAACCTTTAAGAAGAAAACAAAAAACTTCTCAGAAGAATGACTGAGGAGAACTTTCCTCTGTGTGGTAAAAAGTATCTGCATATCACCTACAGGTACCATCATGCTGCTGGGAAAAGTCCAATACCTTGAACCTAAGGCTGGGAATGTGGAAGGGTATTTTGTTTTTGTTTTTTACTCTTAGAGTGCAGTATAACACCAGAAGTTTTAGCCAGCACAATAAGGCAAGAAAAGAAAATTGAAAGTTCATAGACAGAAAAGAAGAAAACAAAAACTCTATTTCCTCATGAAATGACAGTTTAGGTAGGAAATTCCAAGAAATACAAAAAAAAAAATCTGAAAACTAATATATAAACTTCGTAAGGTCATGGCATACCACGTATTCCTAAAAAAATACCTTTCTTACTCCACATGGCGAGAAGTTCCACTGCAAATCAACAAAAGTCGAATTGGTTTTGGAGCAATAATCCTGAGTTGTACTTATCAGTGTACTGGATTTCTACATATTAGTAGTAAAATAGTGAAAATTTAGGCATGGTGGCCCACTCTTATAATCTCAGTAGTCTGGGAGACTGAGTCAAGGGGCTTACAAGTTGGAGCCTAGGGTTACTGGTGACTTAGTGAGATACTCTCTCAAAAAATAAATAAATAAAATAAAATGGCTGAAGCCGTAGCTCAGTGTGAAGGCCCTGGTTCAATCTAAAATACTGGAAAAAGAAAAGAAACGAAAACAAAAATAAAAAAATAGAGTATAATTATCCAGTGAAGAACTCCTTACTTATAAATCTCATAAAACACAAAGTTTGTATGCTCCACTCTCCAAATCACAGATGAAATAAAACCACACAAAAGTTACATAAATGGAATGACTGTGGATTGGAAGGTGCAAGATAGTAATTTTAATTCTCTTCAAATTTGACAAGGTTTAACATGATTCCTATCAAAATCTCTGAAAGAGTTTTTATAGTTTCAAGTTTAGTCTAAAATTTTACAGAAGAAAAAGAAAGTGGAATAACTAAAACTAAAATTCTGGTAAAAAGTGTTCTCCCTTGCAAATCCTCATTTGTGCTCTAGAATTTCAGCTTTTGGCCATAGCCGATTACACAGAAGGGCTAATCCATCAGCCCATCTCTGAGCCAAACAGGTAGCTCACACATGGGGTTTGAACCAACACTTTCTGTTATCTTGAGAATTTGAACAGAGAGATACAGAGATACACCAGCTCTCTGATCATGGATCTGAAAATTAATGTAGTCAGGTGTAAGAAAGCAAAGGTCACAGCCAAGGGTGGAACGAAAGAAGGAATAGGAATGGACACTTGAATAGGGGGACTCTATTCAAGAGGAAACAGATTAGATGCACAGAGAAGGGAGAGATGCAGAAGTCTTGATAGAGACCAATCTTGAGTGAGTAGCTTTCATTCCTTGGGCTTTTAAGGTCCCATGGAGCCTAGCTGTGCTGTGGTTCCTGCTCTTGGATTTCTGTGAGATTCCTCTAAGCATTTTTATAGCATATCCTTCCCCCATCCTTCTTTGATTTTGCCTAATCTAAGGGTTGGATTCTGTACTCAAAGAGCTATAACTAACAAAATACAGTGTATAGACATTCTTCCCATTTAAGAAAAAAAAAAAAATAGAGGAGGCGAGCTGTGTAGATTTGTTCTATTTTACATCGCTGTTCTTCCCTCTCTGCTGCCTCCACAACTTAGGTCTTGTTTTCCCTCCAGCTTCCTTGGCTTCAGACCAAATGAATCCCTTAGAGTGAATTCAGGGGAGGAAAGAAACTTGCAAGGGGTGGGCCTCTTGTGAGCGCCTGGTGTGCTGTGGAGGACTTGAAGTATTCAATAGATGTTCAGTAATTTGGTGGCAAAGAGCAAAGCATGGCATGTTCCCAGATTCTTTTCTCTTGTGCAGCTTTTAAAACATCCTCTTGATGATGGTAGTGCAGTAGAGACAGGAAAGTTGCCTGGTAGCATAAGAAAGGTAAGTAGGAAGGACAGCCTGATGGAAGGTACATGCCCTGAGATGGTGGTGAGGGGAGCTAGCGTCTGAACGCAGCTCTGTCACTGCACATGAGATCCCCATGACTTTATTAAAACTTGGCTCTTCTTTCTGTAAATTAGGAGATCATAGCCATGTAATATGAAAAATGTTCTGGTTGCTACTGCATTTAAACTGACTACTGCTTCAATCTCCTTCATCTCTGTTGTTCTTTTTCTTGGATCGAAGTAGCCTCCCCACTGTTTAAGAGGAGCTGAAGTTCACCTCATGCCTTTGCAGCTTCTCTTTACTTTATCTACAAGGATATTCCTCTGAATCCCTTTTATTCAGGTCTCTGTATTTATGTGTCTATTTTATTTTCCCTTGCAAGGGTATATGTGTCAGAGGAATTCAAGTTTGTTAGGTTCAACACTATTCTACTAATGCTTGTGATGTAATAGTTTTTCAGTACATAGTTAGATTGGTAAAGGAAATTGCTTATGGCTGTTACTTGGTATTGTTTTTCTAAAGAAATACCTTCCTTACTCCACATAGTGAGAAGTTCCACTGCAAATCAATAAAAGTCAAATTGGCTTTGGAGTTATAATCCTGAGTTGTAGCTTGGATGACTTCCTGTGACTTCTGACTTGGGTGAATGTCTTAATTCATCCTTGCCTTCTCTAGCCAGGGTAAATGAATGTAGCATGATTGTTGCAATTATTACTCTCACAGTTGCTCAGGATATGTGGGGTCTTTGTTTCAACTGTTCCAAGTCCTTATCCTCTAAGGGTTCCCACCTGTAAAGGTAATGTCACTATCATGCATAGTCTAGATTTCAAGTCAGAATAACTCAAAATATAACATCCAATATAATGAAAATACATCCACCTGGATCAGACCTATAGGCAAACCAGCAGACATAAATTTGCTTTATGTATATGGAGTCAATGGTTACATTTACTAATTTAAGAAAATTATAATGCAAATATTTTATAATATCTTATATTTTGTTATCAACTTGGGGAGCCCTTTTAAGAGAATTTACCTCAGTCATTCACTCAGTGATTTATTAATTCAATAAATGTTGCAAAAGTATTTAAAAGACTTAGTCTATTGTTTAAGGCAATCTATAGTATTTTGTTACCACAGCCCAAAGTCTTTCATTATCACTATATTAGTAATCAACACTAATTGAGTATTTTGTGCACTTTGCATTGCATTAAATTCTCTACAATAACCTTCTGAGGAATATGCAGCTATTATCTTCATTGTACAGATGTGAAAAATGAGCTTCAGAAAGCAAAGAAATGTTGCTTGATTTTACAACTGGTAACTGCTAGATTTTTATCTCCAGCCTCAGGGCTATGTGACAAAGAACACCACAGATCAGTAATCTAGCACTTGAAATGTGAGATGAAGTTGAGACTCATTTGTGGTTACAACGCGAGCACTTAGAAATCTTCACCAAATTTCTAGTCAAGTATAGTTTGTCTTCAGGCAACGGATATGAAATAAGAAATTCACAGGCAGTTTCTCTGCATCAGGACAGTGCGCGACTATGACACGGTATACATGATGCTCTGGGGCTTAGTTATCCTGGCTTGGGGAGTCAGCAGCAGATGGTTATTATTAGAGGCTGAAAAAATTTGATAAAGGGAGAGTAGACAGGATTAATTTTTTAGATTGGACAAGCACTCCTTGCAAATTCACTGAAGCAGTCCAGTCCAAAAAGTTATGTAAATCCACAAATCCTTCAGTGCAATCTAAAATTCCTTAAGATTAAGCTCAAAGAGGGCCTGCCTGGTTGGCAAAAGTTCCTAGGTAGGGCACACATTCCTAGAGCGATTCCTGAAATGTTTGGTTTTTCCAGAACCATCCTACATTTGAGTGTGTGTGTGTGTGTGTGAGTGTGTGTGTGTGTCTGTGTGTGCATGCACAGAATCAGTGGTAATTGAACGGGGAGTCTTGCATGTGATAAGCAACTGCTCTACCACTGGGCTACATCTATAGGCCCCGGGTACTTTTTAAAGCTTACAGATACCTGGATCCCATCTCTTCTCTCCTGAATCAGAATTTTTGTGACAGAAATCCAAACTTTTTGAGGGTGATTCTATTTCCACGATTGTTTTTGCATACTATGTAAATACATTTCATCTAAAAAGGCGTCTTCTACATATCCCCTGTATGTTGGTACGTGCTGTACCTTCTGTCTAAATTAACTATTCTATATCAAGCTATTTATTTTCTGCCCATCCTTTGAAATCCTCTTAGGCACACTTCATTTGAGCCTTGACACCCTAGATGGCATGAGGATGACTTTTAGAAGAAAACAGTGGTTACCAAAGCATGGGCTCTGGACATAGGCTCCCTTACTTTGAATTTCAGTTCCATAACTTCTGGCTCGTGCCTTTGGGAAGTTATTTAACCTCTTTAGGCTTTAGTTCCTCATCTGTAAAACAATGACAATAGTGCTATTTTCCTCACAGAGTTGATGGAAGCCCAAATGAAGAAATTCATATGAAGCACACTGAGGAAACTTATGCAAAACTAACACTGAGTCAAGGCTAGCTATTAATCAGGATTTCCACAGCACATTCTACAAACATCTGTCTTACAATTTATCACTGGATGATGATGCTGGATTTATTTATCTTTTTCCTCATTATGTTATAAGCTTCATAAGGACAGAGACTATTTTAGGTGACTTCATAGTCTAATGTATAATAACAGGATACAGTTGTATAGTGCCATATCTACTGATTAAATGGAGAGATTTAATTACCTTTCTTAATGGATGGTGGTTTAGTAAAGAGGGCTCAGGGGCTTAAACTCAAACATACCTTGGACAAATCCGAATCATGGTTATGTTGCTTGGAACAAGTTAACCACTTGTATTAGTCGGTTTGGGTTGTTGTAGCAGAACACTACAGATTGGCTGGCTTAAGTGACAGACTTTTTCCTCACAGTTCTAAAGGGAGAAAGTCCATATCCATGAGCCAGCCAATGGGCTGATTTGCTTCTTGGTGAGGACCCTTCTTCTGAATTAGAGAAAGCTTCCTTTTCACAGTTTCCTCATGTGGAGAAGAGAGGAAACCCTGGTGTCTCTTCTATTTATAAGGGCACCAACGCTATCCAGCAGGTTTCACCCTCATAATCTCAACTAAACCCCATTGCCTCCTAAACGTTTTACCTGCAAATATCATCATATTGGAGGTTAAGATTGCAGCACAGGAATTTTAGAGCACTACCAACCTTCAGTCCACAGTATCCTGCTGGGCTTAGGATCTCTTAGCTGTATTTGTCAGGATTGTTTGGTAAAGATTAAAAGAAGTTAAATGTACATAGCATCTGGCACACCACTCGATTCCAAACAATACCCTTAATATCTGAAGGTTTCTGTCATTACAATCCAAGAAAGATACATGGAGGAATTATGTATATGTGTATATAGATCGCAGAAACCTCAGACCTGATGTATACGTAATATCTCAATTAAAATGTGTTGTTAAAAAAAGCAGCTTTTGGAGGATTCATAAAGAGATGTCTCTAGGTCTGTCCTCTCTGTATTATATGGGAACACCCTACCTGCTCTGTGATAGGTACAGGGTAAGAAAGTGCTGGAGAAATGAACAAATGCTCCTGAGTTCTTTCCTTGTTGACGTTACTAAAATCATCTGTATTATGCCTCTTGTGCCTTTTCAACGTGCAGCTTTGTACCTAGGTGGAGGAAATTCAGTATAGATCAGAGAACACTTTGCTAAGGCATCAAACAGAGAGCTGGGGCCCCTCTTTTCAGCCCTGTGAGCAGCAGCCTTGGAATCCCGAGATCTGAGTCTCTCCTTGAGGATTCGAGTTACCTTTGGGTGGTATGTTATTCTTTCCTGCATGTGTATCTAACATGATGGAGAACTCTACATTCCTCAAGAGCAGGAAGATCTACCTAGTATTCTAACTAGCAAGAAGCCACGTACATGATTGGCAGTGAAGGGTAGAGGTGAATAAAAAAAATGAATAGCTGCAAGTCAAGTTGGGAGACATGGGAACAGGAAAGGTTTGCGGCATTGGGTTTTTATTAGAATACTGTGTTTACTTTGAGGGTCTCCTATTTCAAAGAAATTGGAGAGTCCCAGGGAAAGACTAACCAAATGAATGCGAGAAATGTACGTGGATTATTTAGCTAAAGGTTTTATAAAACTCCACTTAACTCAGGGGGAGAGAAGCTGGTTTGCTCTAAAGCCATGTAGTTTTCCTCTGTTTGTGTTTGAAGAACAAACTCAAGGCAGATTCTCTTCAGAGACTGGAACCCAAGGGCTGTTCAGGGAGTATGTGTAGAATGAATGAATGATTCCATTTTTTCCTTCTGGGTTGCTGATTCCAGCTAGTTCAGAAACTCTCCTCTTTAAGGGCTGGGCACGTGGAGAGGTTTAAGGGGTGTATCCAGACTGATTTGCAAAGCACACACAGTCCCATAAGTCTTGTGCTGAGTAGAGGAAGAAAGGAAAGGGAGACTAAAACTGGACAGAGAAGGAGGGAGGGAGTAAGGGAGGGAGACAGAGGGACGGAGAGAGATTAGGGAAAAAATCTTGGAAGCAGATCATTTCCAAACCACACACTGATTTGTCAGAGTCTTAGAAGAGGAACTGAGAGGACTGCTGGGCGTGAGGCTGGTGCTGCTGGATAGGCATCTGGAAAGATTGGAGGAACCGGGTGCTGGTCCCTGGAAACTTGCAGGATGGGTCCAGCCTGTCATAACTGGTTCTCTGTTGCCCTCTGCTGGAGAATCTGTTGTCATCCCAGGAAATGCAGACTCGTGCAGCTCCCCGTGCTTTCTGCGTGACCTGGAAGGATCCAGGCTCAGGCGCAGAGTGTACTCATTCACGGTCGCTGGTGCTGAGGGACATGGACGCCAGAGGTGACGCGACGAATGCTCTGCCAGGGAAAACCGGCTCTCACAACAGAGGGGCTGGGTCTTATCCCGTGTCCTGCTCACTTATTGAGACCCTCTTTTTTTTTTTTTTTTTGGCTGTACTTAGTACAGTGAAGAAACCCCGCAAGGAACAGGGCATCAGTTCTGCAGTAGCAGAGCTCCTATTTAGTGTGTGCGGGGCAATAGGTAGGACAAGTACAGAAATCAGTGTAATAGAGGAAACTGTGATGAGGCTCACAAGAGGGGCACTGTATAGGTTTGTGTGCATTTAAAGTTAGAAAGATGACGCTACTTTGGGATAATAGCATTTAAACTGGAAACCTGCTGGACCATTGGTATTTTTAAAACTCTCTATTTTACAGTAAAAGGAGAAAGCTTTTGTTATAAAATAGATAAGAACAAAGGGAAGTAAAAAGCACTTGGCAATCCTGGCACTAGGAAACATTCAAGATGAATATTTGAATGCATGTATTACTTTGGTTTTGTTGTCACAGAAGTGAAACTCCACTTTAGGTAACATTTGTAGCGTACTCTAACTGTATGACATGACATTTCCCAAATGTTACTGATTTTTAAATGTGCTATTTTATGGGGAATATTTCGCTGTGTAAAACGAAGCACCAAGTTCCCCAAACAGCCTGTGCCAGGCATTATTGGTTGTTCTGAGAAAATATATTTCTGTACTAATTCATGTTAGACTAATTTTTAGACACCTGCGACCTTGGAATAAGGCTCGGAATGAGACTTTGACTTTGCAGAGCTTAGAGAATAGGAGAAGAGGGAGACATTAATTATATAATCATAAAATAACTGTAAAATTTCCTGTGGGATGAGGGTTATGGGAGAGAAATGTGTGGGGCTATGAAGGTGTGTATTTGAATGGAGAGAAGTAGTCCAGAGATCTGAGAAGCCCTTCTGAGGGAGGGAGTGATGGGTCTCAGCTCAGTGGGAGTTAACTAAGTGGAGAAGATCGAAAAGAACCTTGCCAGCAAAGAGAACAGTGTGTGCAAATCCCCTTCAGTTGAAGAGGGCAAGGTGATAGCAACTGAAATAAGGTTGAAATAAGGAGAATTGAGTGGAATGACTTGGCCTGAGGTGAGTTTGAAAGAGTGGGTGAATTCTGACCTTCCAGAACCTTTTAGATGAGATTAATACTTTCTAGTATTTCTCATAGAGCCATGGAAAATTGCTAAAGAGTTTTAAGTAGGTGGTGGGGAAGATCAAATTTTTTTTTCCAAAGAACCCCCTCACTGTCATAGAGTGAAGAGATCGAAAGCGAGCAAGAGTAGATGTAGGTAAACCAGGTCTAGAATCCCGGGTGGGGTGAGAGGCTGATTTCAAAAGCCCAGGAGGAGGTAATGGAAGTCTAGGCAGAAGAGTGATGGGGATGGAGAGAAATGGGTGGTTTTGAGATATTTTGAGAATAAAATGTTTAGGCATTGGCATGGATGGTGAGGGAATATTATGAATAGAGGACGACTCCTCAGTCTGTACATAACAAGATGGGGCATAGTCCCCAACACCAAGACACTGACGATTAGGAAGGGACAGTGAAGAGTTTTGCTCTGGGGAGAAAGATGCTAGCGAGAACAATTCCTTCAATGGTATGTATCATCACATCCCCTTTCCACAGGTGGGTTTAACCACATTCACACACCACGCTAAAGGGGCCTCTTTCTGGAAATGGTGATACTGAGGAGAAAGTAAGTGCTGTTCCTACATTTGCTGTTCCATTGTCTGCTTCAGGTGTAAGACCCTGGACAGATCACTTTGAGGGTCTGTGGTCTTTAGTTTCCTAGTCCTTAAAATGAGAGTAGTAGCATCTAGTATAAAGGATTATGGTGAGAATTAAATGGGAGCCCTGATATTTAAGGACTTGGTAAACCTTCACAAGCTCTGCAAACTCAATATATTATAGTTAATCCTCTTTCTATATTTGTTGTTATTATTGCCCTCTAAACTTCAAGTATTAATATCAGCAATATGTAATTCAATATTTTCCCCATGAGTTCCTTAGGGGAAAAAAGGTGTGATTGAAATCTAAATAAATATACCACCCAGGAGCTGGAGATGGTGGCCCCAAACTATTTATAAGCCTATGTGTTTACTTGAATTCAGACATTCCCGACATGTAAATTATGCAGAGTCTGTGTCACAGCAGAACACTCTGTGTTCCTAAAAAGAAGTCTCCTTTTTTCCCGGAATCCTTTACCTTTTAAAATAAATCTCATTATGGAGTGCTGACATTTTCAGTGAAACCATTCAACCAAAAGCTGCAGCTCTTTAAAGACTAAAAACAAGTCTGGTTTATTAGGCAGCCGCTCATAATGTACTGCTAAGTAGATACGATCTATTTAGAGAAGTTTATGTAGATATCTGATAAGACATTTTAGAGTCCCCGTCTCTTCCTAAGATTGAGAATGTTAAGCAGGCTATCAAGAATTCGTTCTTTCTCTCCACAGAGTAGGAGTTGAATATCACTGTGTGTTAGAGTGGGTGGAAACCACAGAACAAAGATTTAAGCCAGATTTGCTGGATTCTAGGGTTATTTCTTTCCACTGTACGCTAGCTATAGTATCATTTCCTAGCTGCGTGACTTTGGATGTAGCCTTCTTCAAAGGGTTGTGGGTAGCTGTAGAGTTAACGTTTAAAACATGCAATGGCTGGCATACACTAAGGTGTTTATCAAAAATTTCATTCTTTTCTTATCTTCTTCTGCTTTTTCTTTTCCTTCCTCATTTGTGTTTTTCAGCTGCTCATGTTTCCTCCTATTTTTCCACCCTACATTCACCTCGTGTGTCTCTCTTTACACTACTGTATTAGTCAGCATTTTGTTGCTGTGACAAAAATACTTAAGACACACAGTTGAAAAGAGGAAGCTTTTATTTGGCTCTTGGTTGCAGACATTTCAGTCCATGGTCAGCTGGCTCCAAGGTCGAATATCATGGAAGAAAAGTGTGTGGTAGAACAATCCTGCTTACTTCATGGCAGCTAGGAAGCAAAGCATGGAGGCAGAGCTCTGGGAGAGACATGTCTTCCAAAGACATCATGCCAGCAACCCATGTCCAGCAGGGCCTCTCCTGCTCACTCCACATTTGACTGGGAACATCCACTGATGTGTACACCACTTCCATGATCCAGTCACCACTCAAAGGCTCTCTTAATTCAGTCAAGTTGACAGTTAAGTGTAACTGGAACAACTACACAGAAGAGTGGAGTATACTTGAGTTACCCAAAGTGATTTAGTGACCTAGGCCCCTACCAGTAACAACCACAGCTAATTTTAGAGCCCTGAGAATTATTTCCCTTAATCATCTCCCCAAACTGATGAGGTAAATACTAACATTGGCTCCATTGTACAAATAAATAACTTGATCCATAAAACGTTAGGGGTCCAATCTGTAGAGTTAATAAATGACAGAGCAGGAAGTTCCAACCCACTCTATCACACCACCCAAGATCTGCCAAAGTGATTACAATTGGCATTTATTTATTCATTCACCCAGCTGATATTCATTTAGTACAGGTTGCTGGACAGGAACTGCATAGAAGGAATATCCCTGCTGATGTGATCTCTTCCCTCATGGAACTGACACCCATGCACACACACTCTTACACACAGTGTAGACAACCCATCCTTACTGGATTGGCCCCACTCTGTGCTGAAGTGTCCATTCTAGTTGGCCAGTGTTCAGTGTGTTCTGTAAACATTTTATATATCATCCCTTCCTACAAATGGTGATAAACGCATGGCGCAAAGGAAGAAGGACCCCAATGCTCTCAGAAATATTATGAGGGGCCAACTTTATAGAGGAGTATAAGAAACCCTTGTTGAATGAGGCATTTGAACCACAACGTCAACACTGGGTCTTCTCAGCCTGCTGTGAGATGACCCAGGGCAGGAGCCAAACCACACGCAGGCCTGCAGTTTGTGTTGAGGACGTTGGGGCTGATCTTAAGTCAAGGAGGTGCTGTGTAACAGAGTGAACAAGGGAGCAACGTCATCCAGCTTCTATTTTAAGAAGTACATGGTGGTTACTGTGTGGAGAATGCTTGGAAGCAGGGTGCCCACATAACTTACTCTTCAGATGATTCTGTGTGGTGAGAATTCAGAGAAGAATTGCTCACAAATTAACCTTTTCAATTTTTTTTTAGTAAAACCATATACTGAGACAGCTCTAATAAACCACAAATTGCTATATCCTAAAGGCTATTGTAGAAAGCAAAAATACTGTGCACCAGGGAGCTATAGAATAGGCCTGGCTACTTTCAATCAAAAACTATTGTTCTCGTTCTTTTTGTTTGCACTCAGAGGAATTCTTAACTCTTAGTCAAAATTTTCCACTTGTGTCCTAAAAAGCTCTCACTCCTGATCGCAAATCAAATCTGTAAACACTTATCTAACAGCTATTCTGTCTCTGGGTTGGAAGAATCCCACTTGACTTGTGTGCCTCTGCTTCTCCCAGGAGGTTAGGGTAGGATGAGCAGTACATGGTGCTGGCTTGTATTTAAGCCTTCTTTTTATCCAGTTAGGAATGCAGCTTTTGGCGATTAGCATGAGGTAGTGCTTAGTGAGGAAATTTTGTAGTATAGTACAGATTGAGTTAGAACAAAGTTATTTTTGGTATCCTTGGAAAAAGATGTGCTCCACAAAGGTCTCTGGGTAGCAGGGAGAAGTTTAAAGCAGTTCAGCGTCAATGCACTGCCAGCCTGGAATGCCTCTGATGGATTTCGTCATGGATAATCTCTGAGCTCTATGTTGGTAAAACATTTCCTTGACATTTTGCACATTCCCTCTCTGTTAGTGATGGGGACAGCCTGAGGGATGGGTAATGTTAGGTGTCTCTCAGTTCCTCTTTCTTCTGAGGTTATTGAACTTCAGTCTTCTTCTTAGATGGTTCATTGAATGGCTATCTTTAATTTGAAAAGTCTATGCCATCAACTTCCCCTCCGTTGATGATTCCTCCAGGATAGACCACTGGAACAATGAGAAGGAGAGAATTTTGCTGGTTACAGACAAGACTCTGTTCATCTGCAAGTACGATTTCATCATGCTCAGCTGTGTGCAGCGGCAGCAGATTCCCCTGAGTGCCATCCATCGTATCTGCCTCGGCAAGTTTGCCTTCCCGAAGATGTCACTGGACAAGTGAGTACCCTGTTTTAACATGGAGAAGAGGCAGCAGGGGTGCGACAGGCTGAAAGTCAGTAACATCAGTTCATCATTGCAAGCTGGGAGAGTGCAGAGCAACAGGTAGGTTCTATGGTTGAATTTATCGAGCAATTGAGTTTCTACTCTGTGTCAGGCATCAAAGATACAACTGTAAGGAAATTAGTGCCTTAATATGTGAAACTGACAATAAACGTAAAGTGGGAAGAGATGTGAACACAAGCAGAAAAGCTCTTGAGACTTCATGTGGCACATAGTAAGAGAAGTTTTCCTGGAGTACACTTGAGCCAATATTTGTTGTTGGGTAGGAGGTCCCATGGAAGGAGAAAAAATTAAGTAATGGTGCAAGCAAAAGATATAGTACATCCAAAGAGTAGAGGTGGGACAACATGTAAGCCCTTTAGGACTTACAATTATTTTATAAAGCCAAGTGGGTAGAACTCAACATGGCTAGCTACTTGTTATGTAAGTCTCTTTGGAATCCTCCCCGAAGGCTTAGTGGGAGTGAAGATTTATCATCTTAGAAAAGATGACAGTTATCCTGGAACTGTGTGGGGTCCACAGATGAGGATTGTTGAACTATGATGGCTTTGGAAAGAACTGAATTTCCTAAATATTTTAGATCTAAGTCATAAGGATAACCATGTACCTCTAAGGCTGAATGTGATCACCTCTCCTTCAAGTCCAAGCTACTTGAAGGCAAGTGCCATGTTGGTTTTACGTTAAGTACTTGGCATTGGGCCTGGTGCATAGTAAATTTTGAGGAATCCTTTTTTGGAAATTTTATTTTTAATGATAAAAGATCCAAAATATATTAATAAACACACAGACATAAACAAAACAACATAGGAATAATAAAAACAATACAGAATTTCAGACAAGGTGAAAAGAAACAAGCAATGGTTGTTGTATCACATACTGTTATCTTCCTATTGGTTGCTCAGAGAAATAAATATAGACATGTAAGAATGATCAAACAGTTAAATATCAACTGTTCCTTTCAAGAAAGCAATAGAAATTGATAGTACAATTATCTTGGCCATCTTATGTGTGTGTATATATATATATGTTTTGTTTTTAGTTTTTTATTTTAAAGATTAAAGAACTGAAACATTAACAGACAGACATAAATAAAACAACATAAAAGCAATAAAAGCAATACAGAATTTCACACAAGGTGATAGAAAATTAACAATGGTATCGTTGCATATCCGTATGTAACAATGGTATTGTATTACATATTGGTATCTTTAAATTTGTTTTCAGATAAACAAATATAGGCCTGTAAGATTGATCGAACAATTAAACATTACCTGTTCCTTTCAGTAACACAATAGAAATTAGTAGTACAAGTATCTTAGCTATCTTGTGTATATATATTTATATTTTTTCCCTTCTTACTTTCTTTTCTCTTTTCCCTCATGCCAGTTGAAGAATCTTTTTAAGACAGAGAATACAAGCACAGTTTAATGAAGTAATTAACTTTCCTTCTACAAAGACTACCCTAATAAAGACCTATTTCTTTATTTACTGTTTCATGGATATAAAAAGTGATTATCTCATTTAGTTCACTAACTTTTAAAATTGGCAAATTTTTTTCAATAATAACACATTGTAAAATCTTATTTACACATTTCAAAGATTATTTATTTTTAAGATCTTTCTTTTTTACTTGAGATCCTCAGTCTAGTCTTCTCTCCATATTTGAAGACATGGCCTATAAATCATAAAGAATTAAAATATCTCCTGTGTATATACACTACCTGAATTTTTATATATTCTTAACAATATATATCTATATACACATAGTTGTTGCATATTATTGCACCCAATAGGAGCATATGTCATAAAGCATCTTGTCTCAAGTAGTACATCCAGTGATAAACCTTGGTGATGTATTTCACAGTCATCTATAGGTTAGTCTCAATCTTTAATAGTGCAGAATATTTTTAATCTAATCTATTTATCCCAACCATTTTTTGTAGATATTTATTTTTAACATTATGATGAGCATCAATGCTACTATAAATATTCTTGCCTATGGGACTTTGCACAAATATGCAAATGCATTGGTAAAAGTTCCAGAAGTGAAAGTATTATATCAAAGTCACGTGACTGTGAACTCCTAGAGGTTGCCCAACTGCCTTCCTAGTAGGCAACACAAATGGATATTCTCACGAACGAGGAGCATCCTTTGTTTGGTACATGCTCTACCCAGTATTGTTGTGGAGGAATTTTCTTACTTTGCTGGAGAGACAGGTTAAAGAAAAGTCACTTGTTTTCCTGTTTTAATTTGCATCACCAGAAATTTAAGGATTTTGAGTATGTTTTTCTAAATTTAGAAAGTAATTTTGTTTATTTTTTTAATAAAATGCCTTTTCTGACCATAGCTCATATGATTTCTAATTGGAATACTGATTTATTTTTCTTATTGATTTATAAAAACTATTTATATATCAAAGAACTCTTCCTCTTTTCTGCCCTATATGTTCCAAATTTTTTTCCCATTTGTTGCAGCTTATAATTTCACAGTGATATTTTTATGGGCTTTAATTTTCAAGTATTAAATCTATCAGTACTTGAAGACTTCTAAATATATAACTTGTTGAGAAAGGCTTTCTCTGCACTGTAATTACAAAATAAATTTTCAAATTTTCTTCTGATATTATAAATTTTATTTTTAAGTAGAGTTAAATTTATACTTTATCTCACATTTGCTTGTGTAAGAAAAAATATGCAATCAGTTTTTATTTTATCCAGATGGTAATCCAGGGTTTTCAACATTATTTATTCAATATCCCATTTTGCCACAGTGATTTGAAGTGCATCTACATCATATATTATTTTTCTTTTGTGTATTTATGTCCTCTTAGAGTCTTCATTCCATCCCTTTTATCTGCTTATTAATGGCTCAATGGTTTTAATTATTCTAACCATAGTAACTGATAGTCACTTCTCGTTTATTAATCTTCTAATTTAAATGCTTATGAATATTTATTTTCTCATCAGCTGGCTTATTTTTTGGCAAAAATCTTATTTAGGGCCAGATAGGATAATTAATTCAGTGGCAGAATGTTTTATCTAACATATGCGAGGCCCTCAGTTTAATTTTCAGCAACAAAAAACAAATCCTGTTTTTTCAAAAGATTTTTTAAATATAAAATTAGGCCTTTATTACTAAGATAAAGCCATTTCATCATGACATTTTATTGTTTTTATACATTTTTAGTCTAATTTGTTAGTATTTTATTGATAGCTTTTGTGGTTTTGGTTATAAGAGGTATTAATTTGTTATTTTTATCCTTTGGTAATGTCTTTGCCAGGTTTTGATACTTGGATTATGCTGCCATCATACAATAAGTTGAGAAATGTTCTTTCCTTTATTTTCTAAAAAAAAAATTATGAACAGTGTAATCTCTTTCCTGAACGTTTAATGAAGCTTTCAAAGGAAATCTGGGCCTGTATGTTACTTCATGGGATAGTTTTTTTGTTTGTTTGTTTTAAATAATGAATTAATTTGCTTTACAACATTTGTTTAATTAATAGGTTTTTTTTGGTTTTACTTTAATATTAGTAAATTATATCTTTCAAGAAGTTTGTTAACTTTATTTAACTTGTTAAAGACATAGCTTATTAATGATATTCCTTATGGCCTCCTAAATGTTGTTAAGATATTTAGTGATGCTGTAATGTTAAGAACTTTGGTAATATTATCTTTGTTTCCTACAAAAGGTGATCTGTGTGTTTTTCTCTCCCTCTCTCTCTCTCTCACCAGTTTTAGCAAGAATGTGTTTTTCATTTTGCTAATTTTCAATAATATTTATCTGAATTTCATTTAGTTGATTTATGCTTTTCTTGTACTTATTTTGGGTTTACTTTTTTTAGCTGTTTAACGTCAAAACCAAGGTTGTTAGTTATAAATATTTCTTATTTCCTAATATGAACATTTAGAGCTATAAATGTCCTTGTGTACAGTGCTTTTGCTGCAGCACACAGATTTGATATTCTATTATCATTCAGAAAGTATTTTCTAATTTTTCTTGATTTCTCTTATCTACAAATACCTTTTAGAATTTGTATTTGCTCCTTGCCCCAAATTTTCTTTCTCTGAATATCTCTATATTGCTCAATTTTCTGCATATAAAATTACTCAATTTTAATTTAGGTGACATATTACCTTTAATTTCAATCCATTTAAAAATATAGGGGCTCACTTTGTGGACTGATCAATGACATACCTTTGTGAATGGACTTTGTGTCCTTGAAGGAATTTTATTTGTAGTTTTCTATACATAAGAACAATTTGATAATGTTGTATTGTTGTCTTTATTGTTCTGGCTGTGTAATGGTTACTGGAAAGGTTCTAAAAATCTGTAACTGTGAAATTCTGTAAGTCTCTCCTTAACTTTAACTTCTCTGTTACCTTTTGCTTGATCTATTTTGACAGCCTACTGTCATTTACATTCACAGTGGTGATCAGTATATTTTTCTGGCAGGTTCAACCTTTGTTCACCATGAAATGCTTCTTTTATCTCTGCTAAAGCTCAACATCTTAATGACTATTTTTACATCTGATATTATTGCAGATTCTCTGCCACCCATATATTTACTGTTTAAATAATATATCTTATTTCTTCCATTTACTCTTTACTTTTCTATGCCTTTGTATTTAAAGTGTGTTTCTTACAGAAATCACATTGGTTAGTTGTGCTTTTGATCTGCTCCAATAACATCTACCTTTAAATTGGAGTGTTTATATTGTTAATATTTTGTAATTTTATTATGATTAGTGTTAAGGCTACAAGGCTTCTTACCATTGGCTTTCTTCTTTACACTTTATTTTTTTCTTTTAATTTTCTTTGGTAGTACAAGGGAATGAACCCTTGTGCACCTAGGCAAGAGCTCTACCACTGAAATGCATCCCCAATCTTTTTTATTTTTTTATTTTGAGACAGATTATTGAGAAATTGCCCAGACAGGCCTTGCACCCTCTTGCCTCAGCCTCCTAAGTAGCTGAGAGTACAAGTGTGTGTCACCGTATCAAGCTCCACTCATGCCTTTGTTTGTTTTTATTTGTGTTTTGAGATAGTACCACTTTATGTAGCTGGCCTTGAACTTCCTATGTACCTAGACTGCCCTAACCACTCATCTTTTGATTAAGTATTCCTCATAGTAGAATTTTAACCTATTTTGACTTTTTAGTTACAGCATTATATACATATATGTAGTAGTCGGCTTGAGGCAGAGTTTCTCAGTCTTAGCACTATTAACCATCTGGACAAGATGCTTCTTTTGTGTAGGAAGCTGTTCTGCATATTATAAATGTCAGCTAGTTCAAATCATGTAGTATAGACTTCCAACTGTCTCTATCACTGAGGAATATGTACATGATGTTGCTCTATGTCTTCATGACAGATCACTAAGAATATAGCACATGTATTTTCTTCCTAGATCTAATTAATATGGTCAATATTGTCACACGCTTCCTAATATTGAAGTATTTTTGCATGCTGACTATATGAATTAAACTTGGGATTATCTCGTTATGAATATATTATTGAATATCAATGGAATTTACTGACAGATTTTTATATTAATAGTCCTCAGTTGGATTGATATGTAGCTTTATTTTATTGTGCTCTACTTGCAGATTTTGTATCAGTGTTAGCTAATTTGAAAAATGTTCTTTTTTCCCTTGCTTGACTTTATCAGATAGAGAAATGGCTCTATCAGTTACTTAGAGGTTTCGTATATTTCACCTACAAAAATGCCTAAACCTGGTGCTTTTGATAGAGGGACAGAACTATAATTTTTTCATTTTTTCTATGGTATTGCCATGTTTATATTTCTATGTTTTATGATAAGCTTCTTTTATTTACATCATACTATCAACATACTCAGTATTGTTCGGGTTTAGAAATACTCATGACATTGGGAGAGCCAGAAAGGAGAAGATGAAGAGAATAATTAAAGATTATTTTGTGTGTAATACTTTCATCCTTGAGGGGAGTTTTAATTAGCTAGTTGTTAGTTGACTGATATATTTCAAAGTACGTTTTTATTTGAATTTATTTGTTTGTAATAGAATTCTTTCATTTCCCAATATTTTCTATATTTCTTTGTATTGTTTCCTATTTGCTATTTGTGTGTTTATAGTATCTTCACCTGACATTTTGATTTATTTAATCATTTTATTAGATGTACAATATTTTATTCTTACATATTCAATACACTGCTATTTCTGTTTATTCATTTCCTCTGATAATAGATTGAAATAACATTTTTAAAATTTAGTTTTGTTTTAAATTTTGTTATTTATTCTAGTTTCATTGCATTATATTCAGAGTGTAATGTACTTTGTTTCTTTTTCATCTGCAACATGATTTATTAAATATTTCCATGTTCAAATAGTCAGTTTTTATCAGTTTCATAAATGGTTGAATGTGGTATCTCTGCTTTCTGTGTTTTAGGTTTGATAAACAGCACTTACATGCACTATCATTGTGTTATTT
This sequence comes from Chinchilla lanigera, assembly GCF_000276665.1. Taxonomy (NCBI): domain Eukaryota; kingdom Metazoa; phylum Chordata; class Mammalia; order Rodentia; family Chinchillidae; genus Chinchilla; species Chinchilla lanigera. The sequence continues at coordinate 18,702,584 of NW_004955420.1, read as the reverse complement.
ATCTTTTCTCTATCTTTGCCATTTATTAATATATTTTTTGCTTTCTTGACTGATGTAGGTGAATTATATTTCCCTATCCTCATGGTAGGTTGTTTAACTTTTGTCAGTTTACATTATGAATGTGAATACTGTGTTGTCTGATATACAAATGTTATGTATGATGAAGCTATTTTTCATAATAAAGTTTATCTCTTTTAATGCCACATTTGCTGAGTATTGCAACCTTTATATATATATATATATATATATATATATATATGTATATATATATATTTCATTTTTCTCGATGTCTTTGGCTTTTTTTGTACTTTAAACTTTCTGAACCTCTTTGCTTTTAATGTGTATTGTATTTGCATGCTGCTGCATGGTATTAAATTTTACTGTGTAATCCAATCTGGGCATCTTTTACTTTCAATTAGTAAGATTAATTTATTTATATATGTTCCTACAATAGGGTCTTCTGCCACCTTGATTTTTAAAACAGCATTTAAAAATATATCATCATGTTGTCTACATTTACTTTGATTTCTGTTGAGTAGGTTTTTCTTCTAATATGGGTTTATAGGCTGCTTCTCATTCTACTGGTAATTGCAAGTGCAACTTAATACAATAGGCTTAGTCCTATCTTTTGTCAACATTATCTATCAACTCCCTGATAGAAGCCCATTTACATGAACAGATAACAGTTTCCTTGCCTTGATTTCCTACTCTGACATCATTTAGAGAAAAACATGTATAGTCAGCCAGTATGGTACTGCATGCAAGTAATGCAAGTATTCTGGGAGGCTGAGGCAGGAGAAACACAAGATTGACCTTAGCCCACTCAATTTAGTGACTTAACGGAACCCGTCTCAAAACATTTAAAAAAAGAGAGAAAGGGCTAGAGATATAGCTTATTGAAAAGGTCTTGAACTCAATCCCCGCTACAGACAAATTTTAATGATCATTATTGTAATGATCATCATTAATCACTTTAGTGGCTATTTACATGAATAATAGTTTCGCTTGATGTTCTATCTTAAATAGTGTGCATTAACCTCACCTTGAAAAGTCAGAAATCTTCATATTTCTACTACTCCTAAGTTCTTTGCTCTTTTGCCTCTTTTCTTTCCTTAGTTTTGCCACACAAATTTCATCTCCTTATGGACTCTTTCATTTAACTTCCCACAAATCATCCAATTATTACGACCGGGCATTGATATAATTCCAGCCCTCCTCATTCCCTATTATGGCTTTATCTGAATCTGCATTCCATGGTTACAGTAAGGATGCCTATGCCAGCAGATGGTTCACTGCTGATCATTAAAGGCCTCTCTCTTGGTTGGAAATGTGGTGTGATAAAGGGTTGGTTATTTCAGTTTAACTCAAGGAGTTTTAGTAATCAACCAGAGTCCTGCATTCCAGTTCCCATTTTACACCCACCAAGTCTGTTTCCTCATCTATGAAAAAGTGACATGACATAAAAAAGATTTTATTGACACTTGTGATAGGGAAGGAAACTGCTTAAAAGGAAAGAACAACTGGGATGAGGGAAAGGAGAAAAGAAAGCAAGACGGAAGTGAAAAATATATACATATACGCAAGATAGCTAAGACAATTGTACTATGAATTTCAAATGGTTTATTGAAACGAACAGTTAATGTTTAATTGTTTGATCACTCTTGCATGCCTGTCTGGTAATCTGAGCAACTACTTTGAAGATAACACTATGTAATATAACAACCATTGTTAATTTCCTATCATCTTTTTTTAGAATTCTGTATCGTTTCTATTATTTTTGTTATTTTGTTTTTGTTCTTTTCTCCTTGAAATTAAAAAAAAGTAACGTGGTGATTCTGCCTAGGCTTGAAAGTCATAATGTGAACGCACTTTGGAAGACACCTCATGGCTATCAGGTATTAACAAGCCCTGAGTTCTCTCTCAGCTTAAAGCTTTTGTTAACATGGAACTGAGCAGGTTCATTTGATTGCTATCTTTACTTCCAACTGACTTGGCCCTTCTCAGGCATGAGGTCACCATCCTAAGGTCAGAGGTGAGGCAGCGGCAGGTCGGGAAGAGAGTAGGAGGTGAGTGAACATCAGCTGTGAGATAACGACAGACAGACACGGGAGAAGAGTCTGGGCAAAGTCTGAGCAAGTTCCCTTAGAGGAAAACACAGTGACTTCACACGGGTACCCGCTGGCTGTAGGTGGTAATGCTGTCACTGTTTGCCAAGCGCCTGTGCCTGCCCTGCGCCATCTGACCTTCAACACTCAGGAAAAACTAGAGCTCGCTGACTTGTTTTAGAGATGAGAAAGTGGAGATTAACAGGTATTCCAGAGTTCAGGCATTGTCAGTTCCTCAGTATGAGAGCTGGGTCCCAAACCTGTTATGTGCCTCCCTGTCTAACGCTCTTTTCTATGGATAGATAATGTTTCTTGGTCTCTCCGTCTCTCCATCTCTCTGGTTCTCTCTCTCCTCCCCTCCCCTCCCCTTCTCTCTCTCTCTGTCCTTCTGTGTCTATTTTCTCTTTCCTCTTGTCTCTATTTTTCCCTTACCTGTTTATTCGTTATTCCTTTCATTTTTAAAAATTTTGGGGTGTTGTCTTCTCTTTCCCTCTCTCTTTGTACCTCTGGGTAAAGACAATTCTCTTGTTAGATTAACTTTGCTCCTGACAGTCAGAACTTAGCAGAACATGTGCCAGCGCATCCCACATACTGGTACTGACAAAGCAGGTGTTTGTTTTCCTCAGCTTGCCTTTGGCTTCATGCAGAGGGGATAGTCGTGGCAAGAGTCAAGTGGAAGCCGTGGAACATTTATTTATGAGATGAAGGCAGATTCTTTAGATTAGAGAGCTCACCACAAACCAAACCAGGAAAGAGTACAAGGTCTGGTTTTTCCTCCAGGGTAAGTAGGTGCTGTTCATGTCTTATGCTATCGTTCCTTATCTGGATTGGAAACCCTAAACCTCGTATCTCATAGAATTGGATTTCTTCCCAGATTTTAATTAAAAACTAATTTCCATAATTCTATTGTGTCTGTAACCTTCCAGAAAAGTAGAGGAAGGAAAGGAAGAATAGGCTTCTACGTCAACTAGCTATAAAGTTGAAGCCATGACTGATATGAACCGCATCATTTTCTTGATGTATGAATTTGGACAAATCACTTTACTTTTTGTAAGTGTCAATTTATACTCTATAAAATATGAATAACAAAATACTCAGCCCTAATTTATATGGCCATTGTACTTTTAAATGTTAGATGTGACTGTGCTTTATCAATTGTACAGCCCACAAGGAAAAGCATGTTTTTATTTTGACAGTTCTAGAACATCCACAATTACCTTTCTCACACTTATTTATACACTTGCAAGTGACAACAGTGGAAAAAATGAGATTCTGAGTTGTCAATTGACTCATCCACTCCTGGAAACAGGCAGTAGGATCTGACACCTGCGATCCTCTGATTCAAATCCTCTCCCTTTTTTAGGCATCTAACACTTACTTGTCCTCAGATACATTGTAATTTTTGAGGATAAATGATTCCTCTTTCTTTACCTGTTTTCATCTGAACTCTAATAAAGAAAAGGAATGAAAATAGCAGGTTCTAAAGTCAAGCTGGTAGAGACCTGTCTCTGGGTAACCTTGAGCAAGTTACTTAATTCATGCCTCAGTACCCTCATTTGAAAGGGAGAGTACACAATCTATCTCTTGGGTCCCTACTGAAGATGCTATTCAACAATACATGAATATCATCTCGTACATAGTAAGCATTTATTTGAGTGCAACAAGCTAATGTAATAGAAGGACACTAGTTTAGCATTCAGATACTAGAGTCCTGACCCACTTTCCTGGTATGTCTCCAAGTCTCTTTTCCTTACTGAATCTCCTCTTGCTGAATTCACATCACAAGGCTTATTTTTCCACATTGAAACTCAATATTTGTTTGGTATTTCACTGCCGTATAAATTTTCTAACAGCCATTCCTTTTAGAAAACTAAATCATTTTACCTAGTCAATTCCTCCTGTGAAAAATATCTCTAAAGACATTTTCTGCTGGAAAATATTGTTGCTGTCACACTGATATGCCAACAAAAGCTGAGTGGGAGGTCAGGCCATGATATTGCTTCTTGCAAGAATAAGCATTGCACTAGAGCTCTCTGGGCCATTTATTTTCACAGTTTGCAAAGTAACAGGGATACGCCATGCTGCAGAAGTGAGGTCCTGGACACTGCTTCCTGCAGCCCTCACCTATCCTGTTTATGGAAATGCTGGTGAAGGCTATGACCATCGTTTGCCCCCTGTTGACTTAGGGTCAGCAAGTGGAAGAGAGAAGAAGGGCATTCCAAGCATTATTCCATCATCTCAGCTCACTCCCGTAGATCTGAGGGCCAGAGAGCTGCTCTGCACCCTCTGAGTTCTAATTTGGCAGGTCTTTCTCAGGCAAGAGCTTCAAAGGGCCTCTTCTCTAGATAAACTATATTCGTGGCCCAGGTGGATTCTGCTGGCTTCGCGTCTGTCAGTGTGTCCTAATCACTGTTATAAGTGTGGTGCTGCAGAACACCCTGTAAAATATTTTCCTATTGCTCCAGCAACATCTCCTGTCTAGACAATCTAATTACGAGCACAGAGCAAATAGCTGAAGTGGATCCCACCCCCAAGGGTTGCATAACGCCAGAACTGTGGCTGGGAAGGCAGAGGAGGGAGATGTGAGTGGTGCTGGGTACTTTCTGTTAACCTGACCAGAAAATGGAGTGCTTCAAAAGAATCTGAATAACGTTTAATTAAGAAAAAAATGATCTGGTGGGAGCTGGCATTTTGCTGTTTCCCTAAACTTGGAGGGTTAAATATCCTAATGTGTTTTCTTTTAATCACATCTTTTTCTTGGCTTTAGAGGTGGCTTGTGGTCTTCTCTTAAAAGAGAAGCCACTGATTAATAACCTTCTCTCCCAGAAGCATTTTGAAAATAATGACCAGCTTCCCAAGTGTATGTTCTTGCCAAGTGGTGATTTGATGACCTTCAGTGTTTTTTTCTGTAGCCTGGCTTTATGGCAGGCATTGTACATGACAGAGTATCAAGACCTGGAGCTACTACAATGCATTCACAGAGTTATAGGAGGCAGACACATGCATGCACATTCTTCAGCCTGAGGTCAGCTTTGGTTCTGATTGCCACAGAAAGACAAAGGTATCAGAAGCACAGGAGAAAGAGAATTTCTATTAAGAGAGATAGAAGGTCTTGTAAAGGAGATAGAATCAGAGCAAGCTGTTATAAGATGGATAGAAATAGGGAGGAAAATAAGGATGAACACAACAGCCCAGGCATAACTAGACAAATGGCTGATTAATGTGGTCATGCCAACTCTCCCCAGATGTTGGAGGAATATGAAGTTTCTGAATGGCTTTTTTTTTTTTTTTTTTTTTTTTTTGGTTTTGGTTTTTCTCCGGTACCGGGAACCGAACTCACGACCTTGCGCTTGCCAGGCAGGCGCTTTTGCCGCTGAGCTAAATCCCCAGCCCCCTGAATGGCTTTAAAAGATAGTATGAGAGAAATTTGGATTTTGGTCGTTTAAGGATAGTGAAGATTTTGGTGGAGGAGTGGGAGGAAATTGGCACTTTGTTTCAGGAAGACAAGTGCAGTAACCATATAAGAAATGGTTTGGAGAAAACAGAAACTGTAGAAAGAGAGAAAGATTTAAACTGCAGTAGTGAGTGAGAAAAAGAGGGCATGGATATGAGAAACGTGGAAGCAGGAGACTGGTAGGGATGACTGGATTTTTTTTTTCTTGGTATCAGAGAGGAAGACAGGAGGACCAGGCTATGGGCCTAGTTTGGAGGATATATTTGATGTGTTATTTGGAATGCCCAGCAGGCTGGAGGAAAAGTGAGTGACATTCACCTGAAATGTGAAGACAAATATGAAATTATGATAGTGATCAACATTTTGAAATGGAGTGTATGTGAATTATCTATTACTATGCTCCCTGAATGTTTATTTGTGTGAAAGGACACACACACATTACCCCTCTGTTTTGGGGTCAGGAATCTGTGAGACTTGGCAGGGTCCTCCCTCATCCTGCCATAAGAGCTCATGTGGAGCTGTGGCTTCTCAAGGCTCCACTGGGAAGATCACTTTCCCACTCACTCACTCAGATGCAGGTGCTGGATGCAGTCACCAGAGATACAAGTATCTTGCTAGGTGGGGCTTTGCATTACACAACTGAGAACATGGCTGCCAGCTTCCTCAGAGGAAGCCAGGTGAGAGGATAAGACAAAGAAAGACAGGTTGAGGGAGGTGGAAGCCAGTGTCTGGGTAGCCCAATCCTAGAAGGAACATTTCCTCATTTCTGCAATAGTCAGTTTTCTACGGGCAAATCACTAAATCCAGCCCACATTCGGATTCTATCAAACTAGGGCAGGAAGATTAGGAAGAAGGCATTGTTGGAGACCATCTTTGAGGATGTTAGAGGTTTTATTATAGGATTTTAGACCAAATTTGAGGAAAGAAGATAAGAAATGTTTTATCTAAGGAGGAAATCTTGGTGCCTGCAATCATAAGGATGAGTAGGAGGTGAAGGAGAGAGTGTTTCAGGGAAAGGGAAGAAAATATACAAAAAAGGTTAGCCTAGACCTCTGGGAAAATGTAAATAGACCATCACTGTAACTTGGGTCCGCTGTCTAGGAAGGACTTGATGGTCCCCGAAGTAGAAGTAAGTTTTGTATTTAGGTGTTGATAAGCTATGGCCATTTTGATAGAGCTAGAATAATTCTGCTTAATAGATTGCTTCTACTGATTTTCACCAGAGTGGAAACGTTCATGGCTAAAACTAGTTTGAAAGCCCTGGCTGCAAACTGCAAGACCATTCCTGGAATTGCTGGGAAGTGGTTCTGATTCAGTGTTTAAAATGAATAAAATTGACCACTTATCCCTTCGGATAATTACTTCTTGTGTAATAAGATAATCTCCCTAAATCACACTGGATCTCTGGGGAGAAAGGCATTATATAAACAGAGGGCTTTATCAGAGATGATGAGGTGATTTGAAGGATTAAAGTCAAAAGTATAACTTGATTCTGAGGTGCTTTAATCATGGAGAAATCCGTAAAGTTTGCATGAACTCTTGAGAGGTGCTTCAGTTTTAGAAAGAGAGACATCCTGGCACTGAGAGGGGTTTGGGCTGAATACAGGCATAGAGAGGAAGGCAGTGAGGAGGAAGTGTTATCTTTTAAGTTCGTTCAGTCTGATAAAGTGTATCTGCAACTTTTAATCCTAACTAAATGAGGGCAGCTACCTGAAAACGTAATGTGGAGTCTGCCTCTGGTTTGAAAATAGGAAAGTCTAATTTCTGGTCCCAATTTTCCTTCCAGTTTGCCCTATTACTTCCTCTCAAAGAACATTAATTTGCTCCTCCAAAATATGAAAGTATAAAATTAGGTGATTGTAGAATCTTTTATGTCAGTAGTTAATCAACCTTTTAGTAACTTCTTACTAGCTTTGCTTCTTTAAAAATGAGGAAAATAACTTCTCAGGGAGCAAGGAGTACAGTAGCCAATGCCAGTTTTGATTTGGGAAATATTTAATATTCATAAGAGAATTTGAGCATTTGTATGTCCCTTTTGCTGCCCTAAGGAACAAGGGAATAGAAGAGAGGCCAGACTTGGTGTTTGATCTCTTTTTCTGAATTCAGCTGACCTCCTTTTTCCTTTCTCCTTTGTTTTTCTCCTACTTTTGTTAGTTGAAATCTCTGGAGCCACTCATGTAGTTAATATTTCTTTTTAATATATTTCCCATTTTTAGTCTTTATTAAAAAATCTCAGCAAGTATAATACAGGTTACATTTTTCTTCACTTAAGTGTGTCTGACTACTAGAATTATCCATCCAATGGAGTGTTTGTCTCCTCAGTAAAGATCAAGTGTTTAAACAAAAACCAAACAAATCTCATTGAGCAGGAAGTAAATGAAGAGAATTTTAAAATGCATCCAGGTTATGATGTTTCTAAAGGAATAACTACCTGATTTCTCATCACTGCCTCTCCGAAGTACTCTTCCAGAAATAACATAAAGTGATGCAATATTTTCCTTCTTTAAATTAATTACTAAGTGAGGAAATATTTCTCAAATCCATAGGATTTCTGATTTGAAGGTCTAGAAGCAGCAAAATATTCAAGAAAAATCACAGACAGTGCTGAATTACCTAACAGGTAGGCAATCAGAAATGTAAGACTATAGCAAGACATACCTCCAAAAATGATAAAAACTTAAAGATATTTCTTCAAAATTTGTGAACTGTGAATCTAGTATGAAGTTTTTTGAATTTTGGCATCCAGGAAAATGTTCTGCTTTGTGATATAGCAGCAATTGTATTTTGATTTGTACATAAGTAGGGAGGTTGGCTATAATTTCTACAGGACTATGGTCACAAACACTTAATGTGGCTGTCAGTGTAATTGAGCAGTAGAGTAAAGTAAGTCCCATCTTTTGGAAAGTGGCATCAAGCTAAAGAGGCATGACACGCCTGGCACATCCTCCTTCCACTTAGGCAAGAAGCAACAACTGCTATCATCTTGGACAGAGTTTTTACAAAGAAACAAAGAGATCCAATCTTCATTTTCTAACTTTTCCCTTCTATCTTGGGAATTCTGAAAATTCTTGTTGTGGCTATAATTTGCCACCACAGTAGGAGAAATATCTGTTAAATACTTGTATCATGGTGTTTCTTCCCAGTAACATTCTCCCATTTCCCCTCCGATAGGATCCCTCAGTTACTGAGGAAGCCATTTACCCAAATTAAATAATAAATATCTCCCTTGGACTGTCTTGGAGATAAATCTGTCCATTTGACTAAATTCTGTCTAATGAAATGTGAGCAGAAGAAATGGGAGAATGTTCTGGAAAGACTCCCCAAAAGGAAAAAAAAAAGCTCTGCTCTCTGTTCCTTCCCATTTCCTCCTTCCAAGTGTAATGTGAACTGATGCTCTAGCCACTATGAATCATGTATCCAAGGATCACACATCAGCATAGCACACTGGGTACCAGAAGATACTGGCTCCCTAAGTATTGTGTGGTGCTGCCATTTCACTCCTCTGCTGCCCACCTTTAGTCTTCTTCTACCAGCAGAATTGCTGTGCAGTTGGTCATTAGCTTAGGTTTATCTGTTATATTCAGCCAAACCTAATCCCAACTAATAAAGCCACAGAAAAAAAGAAGGGATTCTGCCAACTCCTGAAGGGTGGGGAGAGTGGGTAGTTTCATATGTTAAAAGTTCATACTGTTTAGGATTCCATAGACCACAGGTCCAATCTCAGATTTGTAACGCACTGGCTTTGCTGGGTCACTTGTACAAGGCTGTGTCATAATCTATGAAAAGAGATTATCTATTGCGTAGGGCTGTGGGAATTAAATAGGAGTAGTGAACAGTGAAGAGCTGGTGAGTACTATAGGTGCTCCGCATGCGTTAGCTGACTTTTGCTTTCCAACTTGCTTTGCTCTTATTGGAATATGGCAGCTACTCTATACGGATCATTTAACGTGTTGCATAAATGTTACTAAATCCCAGAGTAGCACAGTCATGGCTACCATTCTATGCTATGAATTTGGCGGGAAAGGAATATGAACCATTTAGCCAACTCAAAACTTTGTATTCAATGACAAACAAAGAAAGAGCTGGAACCAGTGTTGTGGTGAGAATAGGAACTCGGTGGGATTTTCTGGAACACTAGGCCCCGGTGACAGGAAGTAAAGGATTTGTTCCTGTAAACAGAAAAGCACATACAGGGAAAAATGCTCATGGGAACAAGAGGTATCCTCAACCAGGACCACGTAGGATCTATGCATAACAAGGATGAGTCTACACGTGTACGTAGAGAAGTGATCTTAATAATATAGTACATGGGAACCTAAAGCACCTATGGTTATTTTTTATCTTTTGAGGACCAGAGGAATCTAGTCTTACCACAAAACAGAACTTACACACAAGAATATTAGACAACTGATTTTGTAAAAAAATCTTTTTAGTTAAAAAATACTATTTCAATTATTTCAATACAATTACTATCATTTGTTTTCTTGTGCTGTCTTTCTCATTTATGGTCAGTTGGATTTTGCTGAATTTAATCCTGGAAACAAGGTCTAGTTTGCGATGGTTTTAATACAATTATTCACAAATGAAAAGAAGTGGCCTAGTCATTTCTGTTGGGAAAAGGAGATGGAACATATATTGGCCATGCCCTGAAATAGCTTGAGATCTAATTGGAGACCAGAAGACTAAAAATATAGATGATTAATTTTCATGTAAGGTATAACATGAAGAATTCTAAAAAAATTTGAAAGCAATATACTATGGGAACATATAGTAGCTGATCTATTTTTAGGGGTGGGAAATTTGCTTAGCGGAGAACAGACTGATGAATTTTGATAGCGAGGAATAAGGCAGCTCATAGACTGGGGGGAAAGTATGACAAAGACAGACAGAAATACGAAAGCGTGGAAAGTTGCTTAGGAAACCAGCACTAGTCTCCTGGGTAACTGGAAGACAGAGAGACTGGACAGATGCAGAATGTGTCCCTGTGCAGCATGGAGTAGAATGCTTTGTCTACTGGGACAGGCCAATGGGAAATTACAAAGATTATAAAGCCTGGCGCCTTTATGCACCACTGTGTTCCAACCACTAGTAGTACAGCATCAGTATGTGACAGACACATTGCTTGGGGCTTAATGAGTGCTCAGTAAACAAGAACAAGGAACAGTGTGAGGGATGGATTAGACTACTGAATAAATGTACTCAGGTCTTTGAGTCAGTTCTGGTCAGAGGTATTGAATGCATGACCCTGGTGTAGAATGGAGAGGTTATATATAAAATTCTGAATATCACCCTCCTGCAGAAACACTAACTAACAGTATCAAAATACAATGGAGAAAAGTTATTTGAGACTTGCTTGAATGGAAATAAACTCTGAAAACCAGAGTACCTTAAGGTTTATGGACCTACCACGCTCAGCAAAGATCAAACTATAATACACGCTGCCACGAACAGGGTAACAGGCTAAGATTTTGTCGTGTACAGTCTGACTTGGCTCTGGGGATGCAGGCCAAGAATGCCCTGGATTTGATCTTGGGTGTGGTGTTGTCCACTCACTCATGATGCCAAGGGAGGAGTGTTGACAAGGATGGGTGGATGGTGGGGGATTGCTGAGCTATTTCTTGGCAAATCTCTGTGGGGAGGCGTTCCCCAAATGCCACAATCCTGTTATTTTTGAGTAATGGACTGAACCCAGGTGCCTGATTGGACAGGGCCACTCCCAATTTCTTCCAGATAAATATTTGGTTGCCAAGAGGTTATATTTAAATGAGAAATCACTTCTTAGGAAGTTGTTGCCTAGAAATTCCTCCAGAGGGCAGGATCCCATCCCTGCTGGAGAATGCCAGAGAACTACCCGCAAATTTATGCTGCACTCACCATGTACTTAGTGCATCTACTTCGAGATTCTATGAGAATCTGTATCTTTGAATAGGAAGAAAATCAATGTTGGAAATATAGCATTTCTTTGGGGTACTGTGCCTGGTCTTTAGTGACAGTGGCAGAATTCTGATACACAAATGGCATCTAAGTTAGGGATTTAGAATCAGAGAAAGTGCTTCTCTGAAAAAGCGCTTTTTCCCCTGCTGGAATCTAAATCCCAAAGTCTAGGAAGCTATGGAATTTGGATCTGTAAGGCACATGGGACTTGTGAGTTTACTCTTGCTTCTCATAGTCATCATTTAAATGCTGGTTTTTCAAGCCTCACAAATTTAGTTTTGGTCTTCACTTGATGGGAAGAACCCTCTTATTTCGTGTATTTTGCTTCACTGAATACAAATATTGAGAAAAAGCAATTAAATCTTAAACTTTTTTTCTTTTTTGATGCAAGGAATCAAACTCAGGACATTGGTCTGGGCAGACAGGAACTGTGCTACTGAGCTATATCCTCGGCCCTTAAACTTGTTTTTGAATCGTCTGTCCTTAAACACACTCCAATCAACACCTTCAGTATTTTTTTTAAAGAAAAGAACATAAAGCAAGATTTAAAACATATGAGGGAAAAGGGGACTTGGGAAAAATTCAAAACCTAAACAAAAAGACTGTTACACTCACTTGCTGGGTTTTAAGTTTAATTTTCTTTCCTATTAAAATTCAGTCTAAGCATACATTCTTTATAAAACTATGAGGTCTCTGGGTCACAGGATGTGGCTCTCCCATCCCACAATTTTCTGAAATGTCTCTTAATAATCAGCCAGGTATTTTGTTCTTGTTTCTATCTCTAGACCCCTTTTAATGAGGGCTGTAATAACATTCACTGACACCGATCACCTTAGAAAGAGGAGACTTTACCCATGTACACCAGCTGGAATGTAAGTGAAAAGAGGGAAGCTCAACAGGTTGGGATGAGTCCTTGGGCTGTGTAGGTTACATCTCCATGACAGTGCAACCTAAGGTGTGGCATGGGGGTTGAAGAATGCCTGGCAGAACATCAGAATTCAAGACTTGTTACTTCTTATTTATTGTAGGAAAACTGTTAATTATGTTAACAGTTATGGTAGTTAAGTTATGCTGCTGTTCATTATGATGTGTTTAGGTCTTTCCAAAGTATTATTACTATTATTCAATAAATGAGAAGGAATGATAAGAAAAATAAGCTTTTAGAGCTAAAAGGAATTTTCAAGCTACTGGTTCAGCCCCCTTACTCTGAGTCTTACAAGACTGTCAAGAGCCCTAAGGCAAAGCTGAGCATAGAGCTTAGTACTGGGTAAACAACTAAGGAGGTTTTTAATTGACATAAATGTACAAGTTGTAGGAATTTTTGGTTTTCCTTGCCTTATGTCATCAGGAACCAGAGAATTTTAAAAATACTTGAAAATGTGTAAGGAATGGAGCATTGCTTGGGTAGCTGGTAAATTTGGGATTAAAGTTTCAAATTTGATGAATGAGCATCTTACCACTGGATATCGTTTCAGCTCCCTGAACCTCTTTTCCCCTTTAACATCTCTAGAGCTGTGAGAACAGTTTAGCTATGATCTTCTAGGCATCTCTTAGGACTAAATCTCTACACTCTGGTACTCTTTAAAAATAATAACAATGATAATATAATAATGATGGAGAAATAAAGTGCAGGCAATTTAACAGACATTATACTTCATGGAAAAAGACAAACTGAAACAGTGACAGGAGCTTTGAATCGAACCCTACCTCAGTATTTAACCCCACATGCCTTTGTAGACAGTTCTTTCTGAGGAGGAGGTTTCAGAAAGACTTTCTGTGATTACTTCTTAGAATGCCCCAACGGCTCTCCCTTGCCTAAAACCCATGCAGTTCCCCTGGGCAGTTGCTGGGTGGCAGCAGAAGTGCTCAAGCAGTGGCTGGAGAAAGTGCAAAGTGTGGGGCTGCAGCTCTCCTGGGTTCCCGTAGCACCCACTGCGCCGGCCCCTTCTAACTGGTTCTCTTTGGCCTCTTCTAATTCGTCCTTTCCGGCCCCTTCTAGGTGGTCTCACAGCAAGTGAGTGACGCGACTGGAATGGCAGGGGCTGGTATTGGGAGTCAGGGACATGGCTAGTCATTAGCCTCTTGAATGGGGTGGTAAATAATTATAGTAGTCACTGCAGTTTATTAAAAGCCATTTGGCCCGAATGCTGCATCAGATTCTTTAGATATGACATTGTGAATTCAACCATCATTACTATCGTGTTATTATCTTCATGTGCAGATGGGGAAAGTGAAACAGGAAAATAAATATAAATATATAATATTAAATATATATAATATAAATATATTAGTGGCACCAGTCAGGTTTACCTGGGGTAGCACATCTGTATTACACCAAAATCGTCCTTTTCCTAATACGAGGTTACGTGAAACAAGCAAACAAAATATAAAGTGAGCAACAGAAATTTTATCTGTAACATTAATGACGCCTTGGGCGTGAAAGTGTCAAGTAATATTTTGGCTATCGATGAAATAATCTCAGCTCTGAGTACTTCAGGGTACCAGAATCTATAAGGCCCTTGCACGTTCATTATTTAATTGGAAACTCCCTCCCTTCCTCCCTCTCTCTCTCTCTCTCCCTCTCTCTCTCACATGTGCACACACACACACGAATCATATAGTGAAGGCAGTATGATGGTTAATTTTAAACTTTATGAAACTGAGGACCACTTGACTGTGATGTTGTCTTGCCAAAGTCTTTAAAAATAATGACAGAGTTGGTTTTCTTGATGCCAAGACTGGGTGGGACATTTCCCACCATGCTACAATGCCTTCAACAAAGGAGCTGCTTTTACTCCTTAAGAAATCATATACAATCCATTGGTTCAAATACAGAGCAGTGTTTTCTATTTCTAGGACACAGAGTTGAGGCGGTCCCATCCCCTTGATGACTGTCATCTTTCAGTTGTAGCTGCCTCCTGCCTGTAGTTAGGATGATGCCTGTTTATTCTGTAGCTGTTTACAAATCCTACACATAGGTGTCTACCATCAGCTTGCCCACAGGCACATAAAGAAGCAGAGAGTGTGCCATTCTTCTTCTGAAAGCCCTCAGATGGTGCCAGCATTCAGAAAACCCTAGATAAATGTTTTGTAGGAGGAAACAGACAAGCAAGTAATCTATATCCTGGAAGTATGCATGCTTGCGTTTCACATTATTTTTCCCATAAAATGTATATAAAACTTTATTTTATCACACTAATATTTACATCAGGGGAAATTCCAGAACTAAAAGAGACCTTAGAAGTTATCTATGACCCAGGAAGAGAAAGTAACTGAGGTAAGATTAAACTTATTTACACAGGTATGAACAACTGAGGGGTACCAATTCTTTAGAGAAAACATGGGCTTGGAAAACAAAGCAGAGTGGACTTGGATCCTGACTCTCATTCACTGCCACTATGACAACAGGTTCACAATATGATGACCTATGTCTCTGAGGCATTTGCAAAAATAGAGATAGTAATAACTTCAGGGTAGCTGGTCCATTTCATCAAGCTATCACATTTAAAAGTCCAGTAAGGTACTTGTGTACTTTACCTGTTCTATGCACTCCAGTGCCCTAACATTTCTCATTTGATTTGGATTCTAAGGGCTGGAGATTTAGCTCAGTGTCACAATGCCTGCCTGGCAAGTGCAAGGTCATGAGTTCGATTCCCAGTACTGGAAAAAACCAAAAAAAAAAAAAAATACTGGTTTGGATTCTAATGAGATCATGTGTTTCATACTTTATAGCACAGATGACCCATTCGATATAGAAGGACAACTCAATCTGGGGTGGGAAAAATACAAAGCACCTTCAATCCTTTCCCAATGTATTTACCACGTCATAGGTTAACCATGTTATAGCATGCTTTTCCCATATGTAGTAAAGCATCTATTATTGTATTCGGGACCTGCTTTAACTTGCATTCCTGAACCTGTATAATTAAATGGTATATTATAGTGGGCTTCAGAGCACCAGGTAATGAAAAGAATTCTGCCCTTATAATCAGTGGAATTTTGTGCCAGCTCTACCAGGCTGTAACTGATTTTACATGAGTCGCCTTCTACATGAGGTCACTGTGAGGGTCTGGTCACTTTTCATATTCTTTTTTTGTATTTTCTTGTACCGATCCTTTTTTATTATGTCCTTGTAATTTTTCTCATTGCATGTCAGTATCATCCATACATTCCTAATCAGCTGAAGAGTAGATTAAAGTCATTTTCCAATGGTAGATTTCTTCTGTTATTTTCTTCTTTTAATTTGGTTTAATTAAAAAAGGTTCAGTATTAATAAGGATCAGTAAGTTCATTAGCCAGCTCTGAAAAGACCAGACCTCTCCTAAGTACCCCACGTAACAGGAAGGTGGTGCTAGAGACCCTTTTTAATGGTGAAGCCAGGGGTCTAGAGTGGAACAGACACGGAATCAGTAAACTGGAGACCACCCAAAGCATCTCTTGAGTGTCCTTGACAGGTGGTTATCCAGCATGTGTTCAAAGGCTTCTCATAAAACAGAATGCACTACTTTTTGCTGTGCCCATCTGATTCTGAGAGACCCTGGTTGGAAAGCTTTTTCCTGCATTGAGTGAAAGTCAGCTCCTCTTGAAGCAGTAGCTACACAGAATGAGGAGCCTCTTCATTAATTCAATAACTATTCCATTCTTATATATCAAGCATTCCGGGGCTTAGAGGGTATCTTTCTTTTCAAGAGCCTTCAGTATGACTGGAGAGCTGGAAAAGTGTGTGGGTCCTACTATGTGGGGGTGAGTGTCGCCACATATAATAAACACAGGGTTTTCTGGGGACACAGTAGAATGTACATTACTCAGATGAAGGGGCATAAAATATAACCTGAAGAGTCTGAAAATTAAAAATCTTCCTGTCTTTTATTTCTATGTTCCTCAGGCTAACTGCACTTGCAGGATGTGATAGGAAATGTGTTTTTGAAAGGCCTGGAAAGATTCAGAAGGCTTAAATTCTAAACACAGTTTTGCTACCTTTACTCCTGTGAAACATCAGACAAGCCAATTTGTTTCTCATAGAGGACACAAATAGCCTCACTTTGTTTAGTCCTTGGCCTTTCTAAATAAACAGCGGATGTGCTCATTTGATGACTCTGGCCTGCTACTTTCTTCTTTATTTCTCTTCCTCCCTATTTAACCTAGAGTAGAAAATCAGTACTTTACCCTTCCTGGGGCTGGGCTTTATCAAGTCCTGCATCTCCCCTCTTCCACGCCACGGGCTTGCATGGGGTGCCCCTTAGACTACTATGTCTGAGTGCTCTCAGCAGTCATTAAATAAAAATCATTCCTAGTGAAGCCTTCGAAAATTTTTAACACGCCCAGGCACATTGGAAGTTGCCCCCAGGATCTTTCCATTGACCAGCACAGAAAAGATGACTAAGGCGGTATCTACCCACTGCTATGTGGAAATCATGTTGCATTTGTCTGGAAGCCAGAGAAAAAAATCGTATGTCAAAAATGGCCTCTTTTGAACCCTAAGTGCCTCCATAGCTCAAATCCTTTGTTTTTGAAAATTTTTCACTCTGTTTTCTCGTTGATCCATGGGGATATTTTTAGAGAAGGAGCTAATGGTCCTGACCTAAGGATCTGAGGAAACATATAGATGTGATAGATATTACTCCTACTTGGTACAGCCAAGCTCTGACAATTTTCTTGTAGTTAACATAAGATAATAATATTGGGATATTCACTTGAAAGAAATCCCTTAATGATGGGATATGAAATCCAGCGTTTAAGTCCAGTTACAGAAGATGTTATTTTCCTTAAATTGTCAATATATGTAATTGTCACTTGTTTGTACACTCTGAACAACTTTCAATGTCAGGGCCATTTTGGGGGGGGCGTTCTTATATTACACAATACTTAAAAACATAGATGCAAAAGAAAATAACCTTACTGATACGGTTTTATAAATTTTCAATTACTCTCCCATATGTATTGACAAAGCCTAGGTACAATAGTAGCACTAAGGATTCTTTGAGACTATGTGCTAGTCAGCTTTTCATTACTGTGACAAAATACCTGCTACAATTAACTGAGAAGAGAAAGATTTATTTTAGCTCAGAGGTTTCATTTGATGGTGTTTGGTCCCATTGTATATTGGTGCATAGCTAGGCTACATACGATGGTGGGGAATGTGAGCAGGATAGTAAACCTGCTTTCTTTTTTGTGGCTTGAAAGCAGAGAGAGAGAGACAGAGACAGAGAGACAGAAAGACAGAGAAAGAGAGAAAGAAAGGGAGGGGAGAGGATGGAAGAGGAAGGGAGGGGAGGAGAGGAGAGAGCTAGGATCCCAGTAGCCTCTTCATTGGAAGCCTCCTAAATATTCACCACCTTCCAGTAGTGCCACAGGGTGGTGACCAAGTTTAACACATGGGTCTTTGGGATACACTGAAAATTCAAACCATGACACAGCATAAGTTTTCTAATCTATTTTTAGCAAATTTTACCCACTACTTTAGATTTTTATTAAAGCGTATGCAGGACTCACTACTCTCTTTCTTTTCTCCAGAAAAATGGAAATGAGAAATGTTCTTCATCTTGGCAATAGGCATTTCCCACCAATGTAACCATATGTGTATGGAGATGAATAAAATTTATCACATTCAAAAGCGCACAAATTGTTAATCTCTATCTTAAGTTGAAAAAAAAAACCACTAAGTTTTCTCAGCAGTTATCTTGGAAATTGAATGAATTTTGTTGAGTGGCTAAAAGAGAAATTATTATTGCCTTTAAGAAGTTCAATGCACAAACCCACTAATGTATCACATTAAAAAACCTAGTGCTTTTTTTTAATTGAGGTAGAAGCATTGCGTGTATTAATTAATGCCTTTTGATTGCTCCAAGGGAGAGAAAGGAAAATACATTACATATGGAGTGGTCTAGGGCCTTTTTCTTTTTGACTGCACTCCACCAAATCAACCTTCCACTTGACAACTTAGCTAATACAGCAAGTACCACGACTATAAGTAATACAAGTCATGTTCAAAGGATCTGTCTTTTTTTTTTTTATTTTAAAGAGAAAGAAAAAATAAGAACAAACTAACAACCACAAGGACAAATACAAAACAACACAAAAATAATAAAAACAGCACAGAATTTCCAAACAAGATGATAGGAAATTAACAATGGCTGTTATATTACATATTGTTATCTTCAGTGAAGTTGCTCAGATTACCAGATGTAAGAATGCAAGATTGATCAAACAATTAAACATTAACTATTCCTTTCAATAAGCCACTAGAAATTAGTAGTACAATTATCTTAGCTATATTGTGTGTGTATGTGTGTGTGTGTGTATATATATATACATACACACACATACCCCTTCCTTTTCTTCTTTCCCCCATCCCAGTTGTTCTTTCCTTTTTAATTATAAAGAAAATTAAAAAAAAATATAGACAAAAACAAAAGGTAAATATCACAATGAAACCAAGTTTCAAAACAGGTTACTAGGACAGTGGCAATAGTCCATACATTGTGTATTATCATCTTCCTAGTAGTTTTCAGAGTAGAAGATATAGGCTGCTATCTTCTCTGTGCAATATTAGCATAAGACTTTCTCTTTAATGAACTAAGAGAAATTATCTGTATAACAATCTTAATTATCTTGTAAGTACATATATTTTTTCCTTGTGTGTTCATGACTATGCATTATATATGTGTATATAGATAGATAGATAGATAGATAGATAGATAGATAGATATATTCACTGTTTTGGGGTTGCAGTGACATAGTTTCTCCTCAAAACAGTTCCTCTTCCAATACCAGGAATAATTCAAGTATATGAACAGCTATGGTAGGAGGGACAGCAAGGTTATACTACTGGAGAGGAGTTGACACTGAGAAGAAAATTCCTTCAGTTAGGACTGCATTTGAGCAACACAGGAAATAGTGTCTGTTGTAGCCTTTGTGGGGTACATGTCAGATGAGCAGCTGTATGTAAAGAAAGGGCCGAGGGAAAAGGCTGTTCCCTGTGGAACATGCAGCAAGAATAAATCTAAATGGTTAGAAAGAGTAGAACTGTGAGCGCATGTGATTTTGCTCAAAGATATAGAATGCATGGTGAAAGATAAAGCTAGAAATGGGGACAGGAGAAAGAAGGATGCCAGTATAACACATTTGTGCTTGGCAGCATTTTTACATGTCCTCTATAGGTCAAACACTCTATACACCACTGAGGAGTCAAAGGAAAATGGATAATCTCATGCCTCAGTCTTTAGTGTGGAAGAGAGGTAAATAAAATTATTGTGATACAGTTGTAAGTACTAAGGAAGAACCTTTTTCATAAAACTAGAGAATTGTGAAAAGCTCAAAGGAAGGAAGTATTAAGCATTGAATAGAGGTTTATGGGGGAGAAAATGCGAGATACTGCTTCAAAAAGGTCTTTGAACCAGGTCATGTGATTGATAGCACAAGGAAAGAGGGGAGTAGCAATTTGAGCGGGGAGGACAGAGTAAGGAGGAAAGGAGGGAGCTCCAAAGCTGGCACAATGAGTAAGTATGAGGAGATGTGAGCGGCAGCAACAGAGATGACCGATAGGAGGAGGGGAGGACCGCACGGGAGAGGTGGACAGTGGATCTTGGTTGATGCTTGATAGATACTGGAAGTGGGGAGCTACGAATGGGAATTGTAAAAATGACATCACACAGTGAAAAGTGGTACAGAAGCTAGGATTGGAATCCCGAGGAGCAAAGAAAATGTTTTTACAGGAATGCATCAGTCAGTAGAAGCTGGTTTCAAGGGAAACACGCAGAATTCCATGTTGGGTGACTGTTAGAAATCAAAATAAGCACTATTCTATACCATTGGGCCACCAGCTACATTCTTTTCTCTGTAATGTTATGTTTTTTTTTCTCTTTTCTCTCCTAGGAAATTTAAATTCACACGGCAAACAATCAAATATTGCTTCAAAGGGTACTTTATAGTACTGATGATATCTAAGTGATTTCAGTTTAGGGAAAACTTAGTAGATCGCGTATATGAACCATGAAGTGTAAAGACCAGACATGGCTAACAACTCCTGGCCCTTCCTTGGCTCGGCTTTTGGCTGCTAGAAACGGTGTTTTGGGATTATTTACGATGACGGGCTTCACAATATGCTTGGAATCATGCTCGTCCCCTTAAGCAAGCTGCTTCCGCAGGAAGAGAGCAAGAGAGGCGGGGCTTTCTCAAAACGCCTAATTTTCATTTCTCCTTCTTTTCCTCTAGTTAGTGGGTAAAATTAGTGATTACTGGACCGCATAGATATGTTTAATGACTCCACATGCTTTAGAGATGAATCATGATAGCCTCCTTTCCTTGCCTCCTTATTACTTCATTTCTAACTCCATTTCTGTCTCCGCTGTAATTGCAGCGCAGGGTGAGACACTGCTTGAGGATGAATTAGCTGAACTGTGGTGGTTTGGCAGCAGAAGGACGGGGAAGGATAGGGCGGTCTGTGTGGATGTGTACCATGTGGTTTTCTGCCCCACGAAGGCAGCTTCCCTTACAGCTTCCAGCTCTCCTGGGGCTTTGAAAGCATCTAGTATGAGATGTGGTTAAATCCATCCACTGCACTTACCCCACACTTAATTATCAGGTTACAACAGGGATGCTTTAAACACATACATGCACACACAACAGTTCGTCCTCTAAAATCCCAGGGGAATTTCAGGACCATGTGTATATTTCCAAAACTTAAGGAGAATTGATTTGGGTGGTCTGGTAGTTGGATGGATAAACAAAAATGCAGACAGTAGGATGAAGTGAAGAATGATAGTAGAGGCACCACTACTAGAAGCAAGTGTGTGTGTGTGTGTGTGTGTGTGTGTGTGTGTGTTTCTTTTCATTACCAACTTGAGTCCTCAAAACAAAAGGTGTCTCTTGCTAGGATT
The DNA here is from genome assembly GCF_000276665.1 of Chinchilla lanigera. Lineage (NCBI taxonomy): Eukaryota > Metazoa > Chordata > Mammalia > Rodentia > Chinchillidae > Chinchilla > Chinchilla lanigera. The sequence goes on along the minus strand of NW_004955420.1, from coordinate 18,681,213 downwards.
TTGTACTAAACAAATGTTTGGCCAGTGCAGAATATAGAAGACTAAACAAGAATTTATGGTCTTCAAGTACTGAAAGCCCTGTAATTCGTTAGAGGGATCCATGGTTGGGAAAATATGCACAGTCAATTTCAAAACGATAGTAACATAGTGGGAAGCCACATCAGTAGCATGGGCTCACTGATACCCATGTTAGAAGGCGTTCTACAGCTTCACTGGTCTAATTCTACAGTGTTGAAATCACCATTATTTATCTGGAAAGTGGAAAAGCCAGTATCTGCTTCAGTGCACTTAGAAATGGGGAACTCACTACCTTCTCTGGCTGCCTGTTCAGTTTTTAAAATGATCTCTAATTCTTTCAAACTTCTATTTTTCTAAGTCTTCCCAATCCACACTTATTTTGTTTCTGTAGCCCTCTAGAAGACGAACCTTGCATACTCCAGGAGAAGCTGTCTTGGTTGGGCAGAAGGCCAGATTTGTGAACATTACATCATCTCCTTCCACAGATGTTATGTCTCCAGGGTGATTTGCCCTCTTCCTGGTGGACATACTCTCTGATCAGTAACCTCTAGTTCCATATTCCTTCCTCATACTTTGGTTGCTTAACTTAGACACAATGACTTTTCTTTCAGTGGTATTCTGTCCTTGTGGAGTCAAAAAGGTGACGTGGGGCTGG
>NW_004955420.1:18672486-18680435 GCF_000276665.1 Chinchilla lanigera | reverse complement strand
CCAAAAAGGTGACGTATGTGACATTGATGCTGGGAAGCAGGGAATGTCTAAGTAATATGTTCCCAGACTCATCAGCGGGACTCTTCCTAAGATGAGCACTTGGGTAGCGGCTGCAGGTGTCATGGATGGAGAGAGAGAGCAGTGGGGTTCCAGGGGTGCAGAGGCATCTGAGCTTTTCTAGCCCTGCATCTTCTAGCCCATGCTTGGCACTGCATGTTGGCTCGTGAAAACACACCGCTCATGCAGGTCTACAACATCCTGTTTCCACAATGGGGTAGATGATGTTGGGAACAATGCCTGTTTCCATCCTATCTCATTGTGGTCCAAGAGCTCAATAAATGCATTCTGAAGAAAGGTAAGTGCCTAGGACACAGGAAACCTACATGATCATTCTTGCAAGTTTCAGAATCTAACACCACTTCAGCTCCTTCCTTCTGAAAAGAATCTTCTATCTTTCCATGTATCAGGCATTGTGCTAGGATTTATATAATGGCTTCCATGTTCACAGGCTGTACACTGAGTGCAATTGTCTGCACTTGATAGTCATGTTCTGGAACTGGAAGGCAGGTGTGTTCATGCTCCTTTTCTTTTTCATCATTCTCTTTCTGAAATCCAAGGGGGAGACTAGAAACCCTACACTGTTTTCAGACCCAAGCACCTATGCTCAGTGTTCTTAAGAAGTCTGTGCCCTTTATAGCATAGCAAGATGCTGGAACCTGCTAGGATGTAGTTGAGGTTGGGGATCTTCTAGGCTGGAGGTCAGCAGAGTTTTTCACTAAAGGCAGAGGCAGTAAGTACACACTAGACTTTATGGACTATGTAGTATCCGTTGCAGTTTTTCAACTCTACTGTTCTGGAGCAAAAGCAAGTATAAATAACATGATAATGAGTGGATGTGCTAATGTTCCAGTAAAGCTTTATTTATAATAACAAGCAATGGACTAGATTTGGCTAGCATGCCCTGGTTTGTCAATCTTTGCTTTATTGAGTGGATAGCTAGCAAAGTGGAGGGCCATGCTTGCAGGAAGGCCTTATTCTGCCATGTTCAACATTCTAGGCATGATTCAGTTGAAGGCAGACATCACAAACAAAACATCTGTAGATTTTAAGAAGTCAAGAATGTTCTCTAATATGTCTCAAGACACAATTAAGGTGCAGAAAAAGGTTTGTGTGGCCTAGTGGCCAAGAGTCTTGCCTTTGGAGTTAGCTAGGCCTGTAATCAAAATAATAGCTCTGTAACATTCTACCAAAGCTATTTCTTACTACCTTGTGTAAATTATTAAACTTCTCTGAACCATATTTTCTTCATGTATAAAACAGGCATATATTTTTCAAGGATCAATACAATGATTTTATTAGGTGATGTACATAAGATATTTTGTAGCCAGTTGTGGTGGCACATGCCTATAATCCCAGCACTCGGGAGGCTGAGACAGGAGGATCATTGCAAGTGCAAGGCCAGCCTGGGCCACAAAGTGAGTTCAAGGCCAGCCTGAACTGCACTGTGAAACCCTGACTCAAAAAGACAAAATAATTAATAAATAAATAATTTTCTTTGTATATATAGTATAATATGTCTATAGAACATATGTAATAAACTTTTAATGAATAGTGGGGAAAAACTTCAGACTTAAGAGCAAAAACACAGGAACTTCACTTTTGTGTGATCAATTAGTTTAGGGTAGAAATGGCATAAACTTACTCATCACCCCAAATGTCCTGGATTCTATACTTTGTATTTAGAGTTTCACTAGCAACCTGCAGAATGTGACCTGGATGCAACAGTCCAGAAGGTGACTCTCTCTGATGAGGTGTTCAGTGGTAGAGCACTTGCCTATCATGTGTAAGGCCTTGAATTCAATCCTCAGCAACACAGAGGAAGAAAGTTATGAAGGAGAAGATATGAATGAAAAAGTAACCTGGACAAAGTCCTTCAGGTAGGCAGAAGAATTAAAGGAAGCTATCTCTAAGCAAAGAGTTAGACTGTCCTGGTGCATCATAGGTTCATAGCTGGAAGACCTCTGAACTGGGTTTGTAGCCACTTCTGATGATCTCTGTGGTTGGATGGAATTCGTATTGCAGAAGATGGCAGAGACAAGTTACACTATTAGACCTTCTCTTCCCTCACTCAGAGATTCACTGTGAACATACATCCCCTATCAGCTCCTGTTGTTTATAGGCCAATCACCAAACTAGACCGGAAGACATTTCACATGATGAGCTGGATCTTATTTAGCTCTGAGTCCATTTTGCATAGGAAAAAAAGTTTTTAAACTATGAGTGACAAATAAGAAGAGACCGCAATAAATGCATTTAACACGTCTTAAGAATTGAATAACTTTAATGTATTTCTTACTTCTTTCACTTTTCCTCCTGCCCAAGCTAAGGCATAGAGACACACAACTAAAGCCTTTTTGCATCTGTCTCCATAGGGCCAAAATACTCACACAGATGGAAACCTACGAGAAGCCTGATGGCTTTTGTTCAAATGAATCTTGTTATCAGAGTGGAAAGAACAAAAGACTTGCAGACTGGTGTAAAGCACCAACCCTACCATTGCTCTTTACCTTACCTTAGGCCAAAGAACTGACCTCACTGAATCTTAGGTTCACATGAGGACAGGGGTAGTCATAAACACTAATGGGCATAATATGTGTGACAGACAACATCGACTGCTTATGCAACAACCACCTACTCCCTCTCTCTATGCTAACTAGAAATTCTTTATTAATGTATCTACTCTTCTCTGAAAGTTTGTACTTTAGGAAATGTGATTTCTAGCCACAGGAAATGAATGATACCAAATTTCTCCCTTTTTAGTTAATGCAGCAGGCATGAGTATCTGACCCAATTCAGGCCCAATAGCTGACATATAATAAATAGGACTTACTGTGAACTAGATGTTGTTTTAAGACCTTTGCAAACATTTTCTCAGTCAACCTATTCTGATGTAGACTTTATTATTAAATTCAATTTACGAGGGCTGGGGATATACCTCTGCAGCACAAGTACCTGCCTGCCAAGCACGAGGTCCTGAGTTCGATTCCCAGTACCAAAAAAAAAAATCTATGTTGTGTAAATTCACTTCACAATTCAGAAAACTGATGAACACAGAGGTGAAGTACTCCAAGGAAGCATAGTCTCAAATTGGTAGATCTGCTTTCTAACTTGGAAGTCTAGCTTCAAATTCTGTGCTCCTAATCACTGAGAAATACGGCTTCTCGGTAAGTGAATTTTTTTGAGATAATGAAGGAAAAATTTTTTCATTGATTTTATTTGTTTTTTGTTTTTTGTTTTTTTGTTTTGTTTTTTTCTGGTACCGGGAACCGAACTCACGACCTTGTGCTTGCCAGGCAGGCACTTTTGCCACTGAGCTAAATCCCCAGCCCCAATTGATTTTAAAAACTATCTACATGAGTTAGTCTTTATGTGAAATCTGGCACAGCTTAAGCTGTCCTCTTACCAAGGTCATAGGCACAAGGTGAAATGCAGAGGACAACACAGCAAAAAGATGGACAGAAACTGACTTCTAAAAAATGTTATCTGTTGCGCTCATGAAGCCTGGAGCTGCATTCCTGCGGGCTTTTGTGTGTATGTGTGCTTATGAGTGTGTGTATCTGGGAGAGAGAACAACAGAGATAAAGACAGCAACACACAGAGAGATTTGGGGTATTTTTGTTATTCTGATGCTGCGACATATAATTTATAAATACAAAATCAAAAGGTAACTTGTACTTTGCATCTTTCTGAATTTCTAAATGCAAATTAAGTGTCAATTATAACTCTTGTTTTACCGCGATTGAATGAGGGTTGATCAAATAATTGTGTCCTCAATGACTTTACATTTTTCATTTGACTGCTTAAGTGCCTACTACTTTCATACTTCTCCTTCCCAGTCAAGACTCTGAACCATCACTCGGGAGAGGCCTTGAAAGGTGCTCACCAGAAGGTTTTAAATGGTGACAAACAGACCGAAAGAGTTCTGTAACCAGGGCACTGTCAGCGGGTATCAGCATCCTTTTCTGTAACAATGAGACATGAACATTGATATGTTGGGTATCAGCTAATGGACCTGGTAGTGTTAATTTGGATAGTGGGTCATCCAGGCGATCCTGAAGTCATTTTCTGTAGGTGTTTATCTAGTCTCTCAGCAAGCCAGGAAGACTGGTTACTGCTTCTACACAATCTTCAAATGCCTGTATCTGCCTGGGCTTGCAGGTAAAAAGGCGGAGAGGGCGGGGGAGAGGGCACTGAACACATGGCTGGGTGCTTCATTGTGTTTTGTTTCATTCCGCCGTCATCTGACTGTCTCTTCTCTCTTCCTTCTCTGTGGTTATCTCTCCTGTTAGTTCTTTCTCTTCCCCTGTTCTCTCTCCTCCAGTGTTTGTCCTGTCTCGCTCTCTCTCCCCCTCTCTCCCTCTCTCTCTGTCTTTCTCTTTCTCTCCCTCTCGCCCTCCTCATTTCTTTTCTTCCTCTTGTAGCTGCTTTAATGAAAAGATAGTTTCTAGATTTTTCTGCAAAGTTGTCTTGGGGCGCCTTGTGGAATACCTTTCCCATCTCCCTGTTTTGATTACTTCAAATAATCATACACAGCTGGCCCCTTTTCTTTTTGAGTAAAACCACAACATACTCAGCAAATCACTGCTTTTCGTTTTGTTGGCTGGAGGGAGAAAACATCAGATGAGGATGTGGAACGGGGGATGGGAGATAATGACAGATTTGATGATAATTAATATTTTCTGTCTCTGAATAGTGAAAGTCTCATCCAAGTCCCCCAGCCAAGCTCATTTTAAACTCTTGGTGTGTGGGTTTAAGTACTATGCAACCTGGCATGCCGGGGCTGGTTAGAAGGAGTGATGCTGTATACTGTGGAATTTTGCGGTTCTTTTTTATTATTATTACTGGGTAAACCATGCATATCTAAAAAGGAAACTTTAAATCAACCCACTCTTAAGGTGAATTAATGTATTGGGTCTGAGGTACCTAGGCCAAAATTTAAATTGCCAAAAAGTTTATGTATTAATTATTAAAGGCTTTGCAGTCCCTTAGCCACTCGTTTTTATTTTTATATAAAACCTCAATTATTTGTTCATGTTTGTTTGTGCCAGGTTTTTTTGGTTTGTTTTGTTTTCAGAAATAAGACATCTTTGAGTCAATTCACTGGTAATAATTTTCAGATCCATTGAAATAGCGTTGAGCTTTGCCAGAATACAGGACTGGAAATGTGTCCTATGTGACTCTTTGGTCCTATTCACTTTTTCATAAAAGCCAATGAACAATGTGTTTTACATCAATAATAGAAATCTACAAACAACATAATATTTTCCTGCAATGTGATTTGTTGACCATTTTTGTTGTTGTGAAATTAGAGTGCTTTGTTTTAACTGAATATATTTTAATAAGATTCTGAAAACAAGGTTTTTACTATGAAATTATAGTTTCAACGATTCTCTTTTTTTTTTGTTGTTTTTTTTTTTGTTTTTGTTTTTGGTTTTTCTCCGGTACCGGGAACCGAACTCACGACCTTGCGCTTGCCAGGCAGGCGCTTTGCTGCTGAGCTAAATCCCCAGCCCCTCAACGATTCTCTTTAAAATAACATTAGGCAGGTTCATGGAAGGTTTCATGATGGGGTCTGATCAGCAATGCCCAAGTCGGTAGCTCATTCCCTGAATTTATTAGAACCAGATGTGACAAGGTCTCATTACTCCATTTCTTATTTGAATCTTCACAGTAATCTTGGGAAGTGAAAGCTAATTTCTTCTTTTTGAAAACAGAAAAAGCAAACCACAGGGAGATTAAATTACTTCTCTAGATCATAGAGCTAGTGACCAAGAAAACCAACAGTCAAACCTTAATCTTGTGTTAAGTCATTAAAAACCTGGATACAGGATTTAATACTCTTAAATTTTTACTTTCATGTTATGCAACAGATGTCTAGAGACTTTTCACCCTTTCTCCTATAATCAGGCAGCGTCAAAATCACAGGCAGATCAATGACATCTAGCAAAAACAGATTACAGGTAGTATAAGGTTAAGTATCCAATGAATCTCACTCCTGTTTCCTAGGATTTTTCTAAAACCTCTACCTTGAAGGGAGAAGGATGGTATCATAAGCATCCTTAGGAAGTGTTGGTGGACTTGTGAATCTTTCTCTCCAAAACCCACAAGGAATGGAATAGGGCAGATGGGCCCATGCTGGGTAGAGCTGCACTTCAGACATAATACTTAGCTTTTCTGGTGTCATGGGTGGAAGGTGTCTTCAAGAGCATTTGACTGTTTTTTTCCATGGACTTGCACATGCAAAAAAAATCATTTCAGGTAAATGAAGAAATATCAGGCTAAGTAAGATGAAGTAGGCTCCTTACTGTTGTAAGATTACCAGATTACTGGACTCATGTACACTGAGAATATTTACAATACCTCCTGATGTTTTTTGACCAGAGAATTCTTTTCACATTGAGTGTTTCCTGCATAAACATCCCAAGAATCTAGCATAACGTAATTCCTTTTCTTCTCACAACAGATCTGGAAGGTAGAAACTGACTCTATTTTACCTGAAAATCAAAGTGACTAATTCATTTGCTCAAGGCCCTACATTTCTAATAGTGCATCTAGAATTCAAACTTAGGTCTTGCTGACAGTTCATGATCTTCTCCTTTTGCCATACTCCCTTACTCCATAAAGACTTCTTTACCTTTCCTTTATGATCATTTCTCTGTTCAAAGTACTATAGCCCGGTTGTCTTAGTCTGTAGTAGGAAGTGTGGGTGCTGTTACGCAGCCCATGCTGCCCTGAGTGGGGTCACTGCCCTCAAACATGCAGTCCCAATAGTCCCAAATTAATGCTCTGATATTTCTCTTATCTGCTGCAACATGTGTCCTTGCTTACCCAGCTGCAGACATGACAATTTTCCTGGTATTTCTTAAAACACATGAAACATGTGCTCTGATTTTAGCGTCTTTTCATTCACTCTTTTTTCAACTTAAGATGCTATTTCCTAAGGATACTACTACAAGGAAACTCCCTCAGGTGTTTTGAATTTCTGTGCAAATGATGCCTTAGCAGAACCAAGACCATCCTATTAAAATAGCAATTTCCCTTGTCACATCTATCTTTTTTGCTTTAATTGATTTATTTTCCTTTGTACTAAACAATTCTACCACACTTTCCATATTTGTTTCCTTCCCGGGGCTGAGCATGGAGATTTGGTTTGCTGCTGGACCTCCAGTGTATGCATAGAGCCAGGCCTCAGTGGGAGCTCAACAAATAGTTGTTGAATGCAGCTGAGTTGTTCTCTGTTACTTGTCACTCCCAGGCCACAGGGATAGATATTTTTCCTAAACAGGACTAACTTGCTGCTCATGAATAAGTATTTGGAGTTGGGCCTGAAAGACATCAGCTGAAAATTGTGAATTGGGTGTAACATGGGGAAAGATGTAATCTTGGGTTCCTAGGCCCCCTGCCTCATGTGCTTGTGGAACCAGGAATATTTGTGATCTGTTGTCAAAGAAAGAATAGCTGCACAGAGAGAAGTTTAGTTATTTGGAACCGTGTGTCCTGGAATGGCTGTCTGCTTCCTGGATAGTTTTGTACATTGTGTTGTCCATCTGTTATGAGGCCAGGATATATTTCTCTATCTGGCATTGGGAAAGACCTCTATATTCTTATAATGAACTCTTTTTCTGCACTTATGTCAGCTTGAGTGGTTTAGTTGTAAGGATTTGTGTTGGTTTGGTGCTTATTTTGCAAGGGGACCAACATAATACAGGACACATACTTCATATGATTATTTATAAGTCACCCAAGAACAGTATACAAAAGAGTGCAGGAAATCTGTCCACACGCTAAGACCAAGGAATCCAGCTGAGGGCCTGGATCCCACAACAATGTCCTACATGAGTTGAGCTGAATACCCAGAGCTCATAACAATGCCTCCCTTGAATCCAACT
>NW_004955420.1:18659657-18672126 GCF_000276665.1 Chinchilla lanigera | reverse complement strand
TTAGTGCCAACGAGGTCCTGAGCTCCTCGGAGGATGAAAACAGCCAAGTTCATCAGGAAAGCCAGCTCCCCACAGTCTTTCTCAGCTCCCAACAACCTGTCTTGTTCTTCTCCAGGTCTGCCTCTTATGCTGCTGGCAACAGTCCTCAGGTGGGCCTCCCACACCCAACACCACACTTACTCAGTTCAGCTGGGGGTTATAAGTTGACCACCAGTTATCAAATACATAATTGTTGAGACACTAGCTCAATCTTTTGTGCAAAAAGAAGTACAGGATGGAAGGCCAGTGATGGCTAACTGGGACTTGTCTTTTACCTTTCCATTCTTTTCTCTTTCATCTGAAGACCCTGACATACACGCTGGTCACCTTATGCTGTAAGATTGTCCTGCACTTCTTGGCCTCACTTATAACAGGATAATGTGGAAGGAGGAGGAGGAGGTGGCAAAGAGCTTTCTTCCACTTTGACCTTGTCCTTTTCATTTTGGAAAGAAAATCTTTCTCTGTCTTGTCCAGGCAGTGCTACATGGTGAGCCCTAAGCAGGACAATCAAATATTTGATGTTTTATAGTTTCTATATGAGGATAACAAAGAAGAAGGAGATTGTGAGCATATCTGTTACTTTGGTTGAAGATACTGAGTTAATGCTGTCCAGAAGAATCATAAAACTTTCCCAATCACTGCTTAAAATATCCACATTTTCAATAAGGGATCAGATGTAGGGTCTAGCACACGGCAGCAAGTACTCTGTTACTGAGCTATATACAATCCTACCCCTAAAAGGTGAACTCTTGAAGAATTCAAGTGTGTTTTTCTTTGACTATGTTCCCCAAAATTTAAAATGTGAATTTTAAAGAAAATGAGTTTCAGTGGGAATACGGGGGAAAAAAGAAGGGGATCAACTTCACAATAGCAAAATATAACTTTGTCACCTAACACTAGAATCATGACAGCATTTTCATTTTAAATAGAACTCATATCAGAAACAGTGAGAGGAGAGCAAGACAGAAATGAGAAAGGAAAGAGTGATGTATGTGCGGTGGGAGTGTGTGTGTGTGTGTGTGTGTGTGTGTGTACATTCCAACTTCAGCTAAATAAGAAAGCTAGTTTTCACAATGTTTGGATTTGGATCAATGATGTAGTTGCTTCACTTTATTTTTAAAAAATGAGTAACATATTGCATGTAAGAGGCAGATGCTATTTGTGATCGGCTATGGTCGCAAAGTCTATATATTCTGTTTAGCTATTTCTGAAATCTGTAACAAAACTGCAGGGAAAGTAAAGATATAAATCCAAAGGTCAACACATATTTCAGAGGGAAAGAAAGGATAAGAGAGACACAGGTTGACAAGGAAGAATTTTATACTATTCGTCATATAATTTGGGGTGATTTGCACATTTTTAGAAGGGACAAACCAAATCAATCTCATGATCATAAATCTCTAGTAAGGGAAACAGCTTCATAGTTTATAGGACTCAGGGGTTTTGCATTTTATTTCCCCTCCCTTCTGTAATGTTCCTTTCTGCTTTTTTTCAGTTCCTACCTCAGGTGATCCAGGGTCCTCTTTGGCCTAATTCTGGGCAAATGATATCATTTTCAGCCAATTTGCAGTTTCCTAGTTCCTAACAGACTCTATTATCTTGCAGGAGCAGCTTGCTGCAGGAAAAAGGAATTATTCAGCTATTTCTGCATCTAGCCTCAAACCACTTAGTTGTGTCTAGTGATGTGAGTTTTGAAAATAAGTTGCTTAAGACGGTTTTGTAGAAGATTGTGCTTAGTATGCGTTTGTGGATGCCTGTAGCTAAATGTGAGGCCTTACTCCCCCAACATTTATGGACAGCCCTATGGCAAATATACCCAGAGTCTCTCACCAGTGTGCTGCTTCTTACAGGGCTTGTCTTGAAGACTGCATACACAAAGTGACAAAAGCTGAGTGGCCCTGTAACAAGTCTGGGGGCTGCTACATCAGACATGAGCTCTTTACTGCTACATCCAGACACAATCAGGAAGGCTCATCGCACCTGTATTTCTTCCCCATGGCTCTCTCCACCTGCATGCCCCACAGGCATCTCAAATGCAACGTGTCATCTTCCCCCATCTCTTGCTTTCCCAGTAAACCTGCTTTTCTTCTATAGGCCTTTATGAGGATGGCCTTGTTATTGCCCCAATTATCCATGCTTGAAAAATTAATCATGATTGACTTCTTCTTCTTCTTCGTTCCCCTCATCGAACCAGGTTGTCAAATTCTGTCAAGTCTACTTTTGCCACATTTCTCACACCTAACCTTTTCCATTTCTACAGTCATGGTCTTGCTTTAGGTCTTTATTGCTTCTTGCTTCAGAGATTACAGTGGTTTCCTGATTGAGTCTAGATGTAGCAGTGAAGAGCTTGGATTCTGGAGTTCTTCAGCACGGGTGCAAGTTCAGGTCCACTCACTGACCAACTCCATAGTCTTCAGAATGTTACTTATGTTCTCTTTCCTTTGGTTTCTTTATCTATACATTGGGCATGATAGTTTGTAGAATTGTGAGTATTGAGACTATTGATTGAAAGCTATTAATCTGAAAGTTATTGAGACTATTAATCTGATACGGGGCTGAGTTAATATTAAGTACTATGCAAGTTTTAGATCATTCTGCCTCTAGTTTCCACTAGTCCTGAAATCTATTGATTTAACTCAATCAGATTATCTTCTTAAAATACCACTCTGATCATCTCATCTCTTTGCCCAAAAATTTCCAGTGATGCCCCATTTTCTACTTAGGTTTCATAAACTGGATTACAGAAAATTTTAAGTAACAGAGTTGTGATACAGCCTGAGAAGCCGTAGGATAAACATGCTGCATTTACCTGAAACCTACACTGTTATTAGTGTGATGTGTCTTACACATTAGAATATTATTTTTATATTTAAGATTATCTAATGTAAATGGAGTCCAATAGAAAACATACCTTAATGACAAAAGTAGAAATTTTAAATAAATTCTATAATTATGGCAAGTGGCCTCCCTTCTTTGGCTGTGGCAGTATTCTACGGGCACAGTGTGAGGAGCAGTGAAGATTTTGTAGCCTAATGTACGCCATGCTTGCTGCATGACTCCAACTTGGGTTTCCAAGTTTTCTGTTCCAAGATTCCATTTATGTGTCCATAACCCTACCCAGTCAGTTATGTTGATGTTTCTGTGTGTGTCTCATCCTTCTTCTGCCAGTGAGTAGACTCACATGATTCCTTCCTTTTACCTGTCCTGAACCTAATCTACCTCCACCTACACTTATGCACATCTCATGTCTCCATCATCCCTCTCTGGAAGTCCAAGTCCTGGTGATGAATGCATACAGTATGAGGAAGTGAAGAGAGGTAGGGGTAGAAAAAACTCGAGGATTTCTCTCGCTGAGCATCTTCATCTAGAAATTTCCTCAGCCTTGTTAAGCTTAATGGAATAAGTAGGGATGCTTGCTAGTAATAAAACCAGCATCTAAGCAGGGGCATTTATTAAGGCTATTGGTTTTCTTTGGAAGGAATAATGTGTTGTTGAGGAAAAAAATCTCTGAACGTTTCCAGGCCAGAGAAGCACAGCCATGTTTGATAGTGGACTCTATTAGGTCTAGAGGAAATTTGGAATGAGGCCATCTTAGAGAACCTTGCAAATGTCTTTGGGATTAATAGGTTAGGACTCAGTCAGAAAAATCCATGTTAAAATAGTGAGTACAGGTGCTGCTACTGCAACATACAAGGAGTTAAATAGATGGTAAAACTTTGTAAGTTTATGTAGCTTAATACTGACAGAGTTGAGGAATAGTCATAAAAACACTAGATAGACCAGAATCAGTGCTAAAAGTCCAGATCTAACTTTGACAAACTGTGTCAGCAGAAAGAAATTTTCTTCCTGATTTATACTTCCATCACCAAGAAGATAGAAATGATAATGGGAATATGAAAATTGAATGAGTTTATCTCCTTATTTGTGCATGTATGTTATAAATTTTAATGGTGTTTTCTTATCTGTGAGATGGAGATAATAACATATCTATTTCTAGGGTTATTCTGAGGATTAAATAAGGAATTTATGTAAAGCATTAAAAGATGTTTGGAAACATGATGCCCAAGAAAATAAGTATTAGCTATCATTGTTATCACCACCACTGTTACTATTCATTCTCTACATGGAGAGGATGTGAAATTATTATTAAGGGAGCATTTTGATGTTTTTTTTTAATAAATTTAAAATTTAAGGCTGTAAAGATATTACATCAGAACTCTTGTAACTCCTTGGCAAATTCTTCATCTCAGAAACTGAGAACTTCATTGTTAAAGATTTTAACAATTATTTGATGTTTGTTGAGTGCTTCTTTATTTCAAAGGGCTTTGGCCAATATTTATTTCATCAGCTTCTGAAAAGAGCCCTGATCATTTAGCAGGCAAGAGGAGCAGGAGATCTTCAACCAGGAAGAGGACAGATGGAAGCTAGGAACACTGTTCCAGCCATCCTCACAGAGAATTCATGATGGCTAGGAGGTCTTTGTTGGCCCCTACTGCAGAGACCTCCCAGAGCCATGGCTTTGCTGCTATGCTCTCATGGCTGTCATGCCAAGCAAGCTCCTGGGAGACAGGTACCATGGGAACACAAATGCTTTCTGACATCCCAGAGACCTAGCGGCATTACAGCATATAGCGGGGCTTGATGAACACTTCCTGAATTTGTTTGTTAAACTAGGAAGACAACTTCCATATTCTTTCTTGATGATTTCAAATACAAAAAGAAGATGTCATCTGTTTAAAAACTTTTCTGCAGCCTCAGTGTTGGACCTTGAAAAAGTCAGTTAAAACTTTTGCAATTGCAGGATTTACACAGAATAGTAACAGTGATTATCTCTGGGTGGTGGGATTAGGTGTAATTTTCTGTAGTTTTTTGCTTATCTGTACTTTTTGACCTCTATTTTCCTCCTATTCAATTTTATGCACAACAATTATATTAGGTTAGCAAGAATACTACACAGTGGAGTTACTATAAGTTATACATTTTCTGCTGTAGTCACCTTGAAGAACTTCTTTTGCTCCCTGATTCTCAAATTCCTAATCTATGAAATGGAAGTAATAATAACAATAATACAGCTCATAAGGTTATGGGAAAATTAAGAGATAATTCATTGTGGGTTATCTTGGCCTATGATAGGTGCTCAATTAAAACATCAACCAATAACCTTCAAATGATTGAGGCTTAAAATGATCACGGTAGTGGCTATACATTCTATATAGAATAAATCATGCACATCTCCCAAAAAGCAATGATACCTTCAAGGTGTACCACTTCAAGGTGGCACATTTCCCCAAATCTCATTTCTTTCCCATGTGGCCTTTGATGATTGGCTCTCAGAAGAGTTGGCAATTAAATGCTACATGACAATGAGCAGGGAAGCCTCTCCAGGTTACCCTAGGAGGAGGACTGGAAGCATTGTTTTAAAGAGATGTCCTTGGAGGTGAAGTAGTAAATAAGTGGCCTCTGGAGTGTGCGCTGGTCTGCCTGGTAGGACACGCATGGATTTGGCATCTCCTGGTCCCACGTTGCTTGTTTTGGCATTTATTCTGACAGCTCTACTTAATAGGAACCTGTAGTCTCTTCTTCAGAGCTTGGCTCCATGTAGGCAGATATTTAATTGGTTTATGTCATTCACCAGGAATTTCTTTTCTTTAAAGTTGGCGACTCAATGCCAGATTATGGAGAGAGATTCTGTACCACCCATATCTGTGCTGCTGTTCTCGGGGTTATGGGGGAGACAATGGGGAGGCTGCATAGGTAGTGTCCTGAGCTTAGCTCCCTCTTTCAGCGGAGTTGGAGGCCAGGTGTGTTTGGATGGGAAGACTTCACCTCCCACCTCCACCTCCATGAACTGGAAACGTGCTGCCTCTGTGAATTGGTGACAGCATGCCTGGAGGGGCAAGCAAAGTTTTTTCTGATGAACTTAAGATTGAGAGCTTTCTGCTGAGGGTCTTACTAAAAAGATCTTTCACCCCTGGAGAGGGTTTGGCAGAAAGAATATGAAAAAAGACTGGCAAAAGAAGAGCAAAACCTGTTGAATACATTTGATTCTCCATTGCTTTTTCCAGTTCAGCAGACCCAGGAATTAACCCATCTCTTCTCCCAAGCTTGCTCTGACTGCTTCGGTTAAGGATCTACTGTCTTTTCACTCAATAGGATGAAAACCTTAGCACCACAGAATACAAGTGCACATGACACAACCTCTCAAGGATATTTACAACTCAAGATTAAGATCATCTGATCTTTGGCTGAAGTTTATCTCCTCTTTTTATTCTCCTTGTCACTCAGTTCTTCACAATTTCTCCAATCGGAGGCTCCTAACTTTTCTCCCTTATTTTATATTTTCCAAAATCTATCCTGCTGACCAAGTTCTGGATATTTCATGTTTATATATCAGCATCATTGTCAAGTTCATATCTTTTACCTTATTAACCTTCCTCAGCCCCTCCATTGCTGACAGGATAATACATTACAGAAAAATGACAAAGTTTTGGCTGGCTTGCAGCGCCTTCTAGTTCTTGATGTCAGTCTATTTGCCTCATCTTTTGGTGAACTTCCTTGGTATACATTAAGTTTATACCACACTGCAACATTCAACAGTTTGCATACAGTGCTTTGTAGTTTTCTCTAAATTATACTCTATTGAGTGCCAAGAAAAAGTGGTAGTTGGATACATGAACTATGTGAATGCTTCATCAGTTTACTTTTCTCATTAGGAGATTATGCCCATGGGGGACTGACTGGCAATTCTGAGGACTGGAATTTAAATTTCTAGATAACATTAATAGAAAAGAAGATCGAAATCACATGTTCAGACACTATTACTTCTGCAGCGTTGGGTAAGAGCCTATGGGTGGGTAAGAAAAACCAAGGTCTTTTTCTTGGAACCAATTGTAAATTATAGAGTGACCAGATTTATAGCATATTACCACTATATAAAACATAAAAAAGTAAAATTAGTGGTTGGGCTCAAACTGTTCTTTGGGTGGAAAAGAATAAGAAAGGTTGAAATGGAATGATGAATTAACATTACTAAAGCATCCTGCATCCTACCAGAAAAGTGGGGTGTTTCCTTGGGAAAAAATATTACTAGCGAGCCGTTCCCTGTCCCTTTGGGATCCGCTAATGGAGCTGCGATTCAGTGGAGGAGCTACATATACCTTGAAGTCAAATAGACCAAAGACAATACTTCAGTCATTTTAAGTAAGAGCTTTGAAACTCCACTTCCTCATAAGCGTAGAAGACAATATCTGATTCATAGAATCTTATGAGATAAGCAGATGATGAATGTAAAGCACATGGCTAGAGTATAATAACTATGTGTCTTATTCCTAACCATTAGCTGGTGTACAGTTTGCTGTACATATACAATGTGCTTCCATTCAGAACATGAATGCTCCTTTTACCTTACTATTCAATTGCACGTACACGTACACGTGCACACATACACACACACACACACACACACACACACAGGGGAGAGACAGAGAGAGAGGACTTTTGAATGAACTTGTTATTAAACACTTTATGGTTAAGGACACATTTCATTGTTCACCCTACCTTGGTAGAAAAACTCCAACATCATCCCATATCTATGACTTTATATTATGTCCTTCTCTGTAATAACCTCCCTCCCTATAGTCTTTGAATCATCAAATCTTTTGTTCTTCACATTTTAGTTAAATTGCAACTTGTTTAACAGATTCCTGAGCTTGACATAGACTCTTCCTATCCATAATGTTAGTTTCTTTTCTCGTGTTTTTTCCCCTTCTATTTTTCTTAGGGCTCATAGCTTGTCTAATAGGCTGTAAGCAACCTGCATGCAGAGGAATTTCCTTGCCCATGTCTGATTCATGCTGCCCCAGGCAGTGTTTTGGGTATAGTTCCTTCCAGCACACATTTGTTGAATGAAGACTATTGTTGGTAAGTAGAGCTCAATACTTTACAGGTTTTAAACTACACTACCCCTGTAGCTTTGAATAAGACTTCATTTTTGTTTAGCATTCAGCACTTAGTTGACATAAACTCTTTGGGGCGCTACTCAGATTGCAAAAAAGACCTCTGACTTCTAAATTATTGCAAAGAAACTGCTTTGGTATTCTTAAAATCATGTCCCCATCTCTCTGTAGAAATATGTGGGGATATGGTAAAAGCAGCTTCCATTTGTACCCAAAGTGACTTTAGGGGATTATGTGTGTGTGTAAATTTCAATTTAGATGATGTTCCTATGGATAAATCCTGATGTATGAAGCATGGTGCGAGATTGAAGACCGTGCTCAAACTTTTTTTTCTTGGCTCTTCCTGTCTCTTAGATAATGCTTACAATGCAAATAGAATTAATTTGCCAGACACTAAATTGTTATCCTTCCTAATGATGTTGTGAAAAGGTGATTTATTTGATTTCATTTTTAAATTCTATATATAATTTATATTACATATACTATCCCTTAAGCTGTGAGCATGATTTATGATTTTTTCCTGTTTGAGACTGTACCTCTTTTAATTCAGAAACCATATCTAAAATCATGACAAACTTTTTATGAGATGGTAATTCAATGCCTGTCTTACCAAGGTATCACACATTTAATTCTTTTGTTTTTGCCTTGAGCATTTCACCTAACTAAGTCATCAGGAAGGTTTATTTGTTCTCCCTTACAGTCTCCGATCAAAAGCTTCTTTGCGAAAGATCAGGTGCCAAAGGTGGAATTTAGCTGTGAGCCATATTTTCCATACCTAATTTCTCCCGAAGTCAGCTTGAGAAATCAGCTCTTCACAATGTTGCTTAATGGTAGCAGGTGTGACAAAGACATATAATTTGTTCCTGCTGTCCCTTCACTGTGTCCTTTACTATAATAAATCCTATTTGTGATCTTTAAAAAATTACCCAGAAACTAGAAACTGTATTTGATGTGGCTGTAGACAAGTTGGCAGTATGGTAAGTCACCAGCCCAGCCGCTGCTGTTTTTGGCTACGTTAGCAAATACGTAGCCTCTGAAGGGGAAGGAATGGGGAGGTTTTCATGGCACTGTTCACCTAGAGGTGATCACTGCTGGAGTCTTGCTTCCTGTCTTGGCCTCCTACCTTAATAAGGATGCTAGAAAATTAGAATAGTTCAGGATAGGGGAAATGGGCTGGAAAATGGATTTTGTCCAATGAGGAGTAGTTGAAAGATTTAGAGGTTTGTTGTAGTTGTGCCTTTTAAAAATAAATTATATATATTTATATATAACACATAGGTAACATAAACAATAAATATATAAAGAGAAGTTCTATCATTCAGTATTAGATCAATGTAAGTCTTTGGATAGCTTCAAACAACATAACCTTAGGCTGTTCTTTAATGAAAAATACATTTGGTAAGGACTTAGGTTTGATAATTTCACCATGTTATAGGGAAATTATTGTTTAAATCACAACTTATAGATTTTGCCTTTATCCACTGTTCCCTGCTAGAGCCTTCTCCCCTTTAGATTCTTCCCTCACAGTCAGGTAAAAGCCAGGGAGCACTCCAGTGCTGAGCTAAGACCTGCACACCCTGGACCCACATAGTAGATAGCTCTTCTTTGATCTTTAGCTGTACCTGTCCTCATAACATGAAGAGTTCTCAGGGTCAGGAGAATTTGCTGACCCAGAACTCGCGCTGCTTCCCCCAGCTACTTGTTCATGGGTCCAGTGGCATCAGGATCACCTAGCATCTCCTAGTCCAGAATCTCACATGCCATTAAATAAACTGAATTAGAATCCGTGTTTTAACAAAGCCTTAGATTTTCCAATGTACATTAACATTTATCAAGCGTTTTCTGGATCATGGTTTGCCTGGCTAAGATCCTACCATGCTGTGCTTAATTGATCCTACATCTGTTTTTTTTTTTTTATAATCCTGACCCCTGTAAGAGAATATCATGCCACTCATGCACATATACTGAGGCTGAGGTGTGATGACCAAGAGGTGATTGTTTGAGGAATGGATCTGTAAATGGAACATGGAAACATGAGTTGATTGTTTTCAACCATGTATGCAAAGCCACACTGAGGGGCAGACACTAGGATTCTTATCCTCATAACTTGAAGAGTTCTCAGGGCCAGGAGAATTTGCTGACCCAGAACACTAGACACTAGACATAGAACACCTAGAGGACACTAGACATAAGGATCCCAGCACTCCACTTGTATGGTTGTTCTAAGCCTGGATAGAAATGCAGAGCTCTGAGGCCAGTGGAATTCTTAAAATAAAATCATAGAATCTTAACCTCATGTATATACAAAGCAATACCACAGCCACATTTAAACCAAAAGCCTGAAGGAAATCTTTGCTCATTTACTTCAAAGCAAATATACACTGTGGGAAGTGGGTGAATCTTTTCTATTCCAGGAAATGTCTGGAATTTCTTGATTTTGTACATAGCTTACTATTTCACTTCAAGTTTATTCACCTCTACTACACAGTTTTCAGGAGTTCAGTGTGCAAATTAAGTTACCAAGAATGAAAGGGAGTTCAGAAATGCCTTTTCTCTCATTTGCTTTTCAGAGTTCTGCTAACAGTGTTCCTTAGAACCTTTAGCAGTCTCCACCATGCTACAGAGAGTCCTATAGTAATTCTTCTAAAAAGGCAGGCAAGGAAACAGACTAAGAGGGATAAAATGGCTTCTCCAAAGGTTATGTACTAATGTATGCATTGAAAGTGGAATCAAAATTTCTATTCTGCCAACTTTATAATTTCTTTCATTATATGAAGAAACCTCCTAAGTGACACAGAATTTTCATTGTCTAAATTTCACCTGTGGTAGGTAAAATATAAACATTTTGGTCAAAAAGAGAGGGGCAACCACACATTCATTTCCTGGCAAACAATCTCAGTGGCTTTCATTGAGAATAAGAAACAGGGAAAATATTAATTGCAATTATATCTGTGCATGGAAGTTACCAATAGGTTCTTTTGTTTGTCCAAATAACTTGTTTAAAGGAACACCCTCAACAAAATTAAAGGGAAAAATAAGTCAATGTATCATGTCATGTACAATCTTCTAGAACTTGCTCCATGTCAAGTTCCTCAAAAAAAAAATAGGAAAATTGTTTTTAGCATTAGGAGAACGAGGCACAGTGATGTGAGAGGAGAGACCTGGTTGTGTCAGCCAGAGCGCTCTGCACCTGCTGTTCTCCTGAGCCTCCCAGGTGTCTCCCCATGGCCACACGGAGTCGGGCCCAAAGTCTGTGCTACCTGTTCTTTCTGACTGCCCCGTATGTACTCCGGATCATCTATGCTCTCCCTCTCTGGAGAGGAAGCGAAAACAGATGAGACCAGAAAAATGCTCTCTGCCAGAACGGGCTTTCAAAAAAAAAAAAAAAACCTTAGCAGCCCTGTACATGTTGAAGCTTGTTTATTTGGGGTGTTCCAAAGCAGCTTCCTTTTAAGAGGGGAGATGAAAAGTTATGCATACCTGAGGCCCATGTGACTCATCAAATATCCCAATTTATAATACAGGGAGTTGGTTCTCAATATTTCTTTTATTAGGTGGCATTTTTTCTTGGTAGCTGTGCATGAGTTGTCCTCTCCCCTCTCTGCCTAGCACCTCTGGGCACAGAAAGGGCCAGGTACAGGCATGGCATGCTAGCAACTGTAGCAAAGTGCATTCGCAGCAGGATCATAGACTACCTGCATGCATAGGTACAGCGCTGCCTATCCTTGGGGTTGCTCTAAAAATCTTGCTTTATGTTTGCCTCAAAATTGATGGATTTCTTCCTTCTCCCTTAAACCAACAGAAATCATCTTAAAAAGTTTCTTCCTGAACAATGCAGTTCAGAAGTACAGATTAAGAAGAAAAAAGCAGCAGTAGCCAGGTCACTCTGGTCTGAGAAATAGCACTTTTAGTTTGGTTTGAATTGTATTTTTTCATAGTAAAAACCATCGGTCTACTTCTTTCAAAGTGACCAGGTATGCTAAGTAGATATTGTGGGGGTAATGGACACAATTTAGACACAGTTTTTATTCTTGAACAGTTCACATATCATTTGATGATATAAGACAAGGGTACAAAATAATTTCACATTAGTGAGATGATCACAAGTGTTGTAAGACAGGCCTAGCAAGTTGATTTGCTTGGCTGGAGCAATGAGGGGTTGTGGTTTTGAACATTGGGAGTGCTTGGTTGGATTGTACTTCAAAGGTCTTGAATATTGGGTTCAGAAAGTATTTCTGAATCTCATGGACAACTGAAAGGCCCTAAGTTGTTTCGTGAGATGATGGGATTGTCCTTAAAGAAAAGGGCAGAGGGCTGATTGGTTAGGGTGAAGAGAGACTGCAAATAAAAATGTGAGCTCTAAGCTGACTGACTTTACAACTGCTCATGGGGGAAATAGATAATCAGTTGGTATAAATGCTGCTTTTCTTCCTTGTCTTTTTTTTTTTTTTTTTTTTTTTTTTTTTGGTTTTTCT
>NW_004955420.1:18608333-18659557 GCF_000276665.1 Chinchilla lanigera | reverse complement strand
GGGAACCGAACTCACGACCTTGCACTTGCCAGGCAGGCGCTTTGCCGCTGAGCTAAATCCCCAGCCCCCTCTTCCTTGTCTTGTACAGCCATAGGGTACCATGGAATTATTAGGAGATGTGAGATAAAGCATCCTAAATTCTAATGAGCCCTACCACTTACTACATGAAGGCTTTAGAACTCAGTTTCCTCATCTGTAATATAAACATTATAAACCCACTTTGTGATTTTACGGTAAGAAATATACATGTTGAATATAGATGTCTTATCACATTGCCTGGGACTTACTGATTTTTGCTCTTAGGATAGATGCTTATGTCTTAGATACGTAGGTTATTATTTCCAGGTAAACCCAGAATTTTTAAAAGAAGACAAATAATCTCTTACTTGTATCAATGGAGCTGGTATTCTAGCCTGTTTCTCTCAATCTTTTTATATGAGTCCTGTTCAGGTTCAGTGCTGGTATAACGGACTGCAAGCGAGAAGGGTTAATGCAGTGTTGGTTACAGTTTTACTCTTCCTGTTGCTAGGTGTGCTCTGCTTTTTGGAAGAGCTGGAACTGGACTGCTATGTTTGCCAGTGTGTAACTCTAAGAAGGCCCAAGCTCCAGCCCCTGCATCTGGCCTTTCTCTTCTATCATTGCGTCGTCCTGGTCCAGACTTATGTCTGAGTGTTGCTAGGAATGAGGAACTTCTGCCAGCACTGACACTAAATGTCATCTTCTTAAAGCTAATCCTCACATCTCCTGAACATTCACACCTTGGAAATCAAGCTCAGGGATCTGGACTAGGTTAGGTTAAGGTCTTACTTTGGAGAAGAACAGTCTAGGTCTAAGTCCTGACTTTCACTAGCTCTGTGTCTTCAGACATTTCATAATTTGTTCATGGTGTCAGGTAGTAACAACTTCCTTTGTGAGTTTGACAGTCACAGACAGATTCTCTCTGTTAAGTCAACCATTCCCCACCACTTCCCCTGTGACTTTTCACCAGGTTCCATGTTCAGATGAGGCTGCTCTAGGCCATTCACCGTCCTGCTCAAACAGCCTCCCCCTCTACCTCCACTAATTTCTACAACCTTCTGACCTGTCTTTCTCCATCCTGCCTGCTCAAAAGTAGCCTAACTAGAAATTAAAATGTTCAGCATCAATATGGAACTTATAACACATGACATACATGAAGCTTTTCTCACAAGGAGCTTTGCTGTCATTTTTTTCATCTTTAATGCACCTCATACTATTATTTCTTAATCAGCTTCTTGGCTTGTCAAAGGCTTCCTAGCCATCAACCCCTAGATAAGAGAATTATTTTGTAAGTCTTGCTCTGAGTTTCTTAGATGCTTGCTATGTGTCGTTCCAGATCTTCTCACGGTACCTGGTGCAAAGTTGATTCATAAAAGTATATTGAATGAATGAAGTCTTTCATACTTTCAATTGTAAGTTGTTCCTATCTCTCAGTCCTCATTATAAAATTCTCAAGACCATTTTCTCTAGGTTTTATGGAGAAATGCTATCAGAGATTTACTTAAAATTTTGTCCATTGGGGTGACTGTTAAATATTGTGGGAGTTACATCCTGAAAAGTATGAATAAGGAATCAGAATATGAGGCCCTCAAAGAGTATATGACAATGTCACTGTCTACAAGAGAATGACTCTAAGAATGACAAAATTGCATATCATCCTCATCATTTGTTTCATTTTGATGACTGTGGACTTCAAATAGTCCATTTAGATGCTCATGACTAAAAGAAGCACAGACTTTCCTTCTATTCAAAACTATTTATTGGGGCTAGAGATTTAGCTCAGCGGCACAGTGCCTGCCTGGCAAGCGCAAGGTCATGAGTTTGATTGGCGGTACCAGAAAAAAACAAAACAAAACAAAACAAAAAAAATCAAAACTATTTATCATCACCTTCGTTGAATTAGTTCTCCATTTAGAGAAACCAAAGCTTTTCTGTAAAAGGATGCATTTCCTTTACAGAAAATGGGGTAGTTTTGTTTATTTTCCCATAACCCAAATAGGATTGCATTCCCAGCTTCCCTGGCCAAGGGACAGCAAAAGCAAAATAGAAATAGAACAGTTTGAGTCAGGAATGTTGAGAGCAGGAAGAAATGGCAGATGGATGGTGAAAGGAGAGACAGCTGACATACAAAGTAATAAACTCAGTGGTTAAGGGTTTTAGAGCTCTGGGCAAATAGTCTTACTTTTCATATGCAGTAGCTTGTTTCCACAGAGGCATCTGAGAATAGGAGGACATTATAGAGTACATATTAATTGGGATATCCTTACCAGATTTGAGTATCTGTTTTGTTGAAATTAAGGGGTCAAGAACATAGGATACAAATGATGAATAATAAATCCCTACTAGGTCTTCACATCTAGAGTTTGGGGTACATTTTATTAAGTAATAAAAGAATATTCTGTTTAAGGAAATAGTTATATAAATTTTAGAATATCTTCCAAATAATCAACTTATACAAGCTCTAGAAACAAAACAAAGCAAAAGAACTTCTGTGTATTGCTTAAGTAAAAGAGAAAGAGAAGTAAAATTCAGATCCAATGGATAAGAAGGGGACTATTTATATTGAGTAGTGTCTTCTGGAGGCTATGTAATCCAATGTTTCCCTTATAAGAAGGAATATGAGGATGCAGAAATGTTGTACCTAAGTCTAAGGCACAGAGAAAGTTACTAAACATTACTATAAGGGCTAGGATTAGACCCATTCCTTATTGATTGCCAGTCTGGAAATCTTACTATCACAGCATGGAACACTTCAAAAATGGAAAAATATGGTGATCAAATTCATATTCACATCCTAACCAGTGAGTATGAAATCTTACTTTAAACATTGGTGTGAGGTTTGGTATTTTCCCCCCCGCAGTCAGGAACGGGACCCCTGAAGGACAAACACTTCTAAAATTTCCCAAGGAAATAAACACCTTTTTTTTTTTTTAAAAAAAAAGACTTTCAACCTGGGAGATTCCATAACCTTTTTTAGTCATTCTTTTTGTAAGTATCCACCCTCATTTTCTCTGTTTTTTTGCTTTTGAATTAACCCTTTTAGGTCTTTTTTCCCCATAATTTCTTGTACTTCTAGGAGAAGAAACAGCAGAACTCAGCAGCCCTCTGAGGATTTCTCATATTCACTGAAGTTTCCCTGGCTTTTAGTTTAACTAATCTAATGCATATTGTTCTGGTCTTTCAGCGCAGATCTTAATGTGCTGGGGGCGAGGGTGGATGGGACAGAAATGGACTTTAGAGATGATCTTGTTTCACACACCCAGCTGTACAGAGATGGACCCACAAGGTGAAGTACAAGGTTCAAGTCACCCAACAAGTTAGATCTCCTGAGTCTCACAGAAGCTTCTGACTGTGACACCACAAGGCATCTGAGCCCCTCCCCTGGTGGACACACGGCCCATCCGTCTTACCCCTTCACTCACCTCTCCCGCGATTAATATAACCCATAGAAGATATTGGTTCCCCACGCCAGTAAATAGTTAATCTCACTGAGCCCAAGGCGCTGGAAACTTCTGGGAGGGAGCCAGGTGAGCAAAGAGAGCAGATAAAGGCAGCACCTGCCCATGGGTTTTGAACAGCCTGGGGACACTGAGAGAATGTAAACACATTCTGCAAATCTTATTGTCTGACTCTGTGCCAGCGTCTTTGGGGTTCTTGTCATGGAAAATATTTCCTCTGAGGTCATTTAATGAGCAATGGAGCATTGAATACCCTCAGGGGTGCCAACTCTGTCCCTGCTTTTGTCCAGATTAAATAAGCAAAGGACTAACATTTCATGGGCCTAGGAGACCAACCTGTCAACAATACAGCCGGTAAGGTAGGGGGAAAACGAGATAGGAAGAAAAGACACGGTGCCGTTCTGCGCTGCCCGCCCTCCTCCCCCGCGCGCACGGCCTCCCTCTGTTTGCTCACCCAGACTTACAAGCACACACCCTGCGTTTAGAGCAAGAGTTAATGTCTGTGCTTCCTCATAAATCTCAGTGGTGCCTCGAGCTATGTTTTTAATTCTGTGGTGGAGCTTTGAGATTTAAGAAGTGTAGAAAGGAGGGGCTGCTGACGGAGGGAATAATGGAAGCTGCCATTTCTCCTTCTGAGGAGCAAGTCATCCTCATTCATTTCTGCTAAGGGGTTGTTCGGAGCCTTAGCAGAGAATCTCGGAAGACCAGGGTAGAAGACAAGCAGGGAGTCAAGGGCAAGGAAGCCAGCTCTGTTGGTCCCACACAGAAAGACAGACACATGGCTTCTCCCTCACGAAGGAAGAATGTGTGGAATGAGCAAACTGACCCAGACTCATGACCGGCTAGCGTATTTTCTAGTTCAACTAGGAATGACTTCAAGGAGAAGTGTGCTTTCTGACAGAAATAATTTCTTCCCTCACAAAGCTTGTTACTGAAGAACGTTTTTCATCTATTCAACTTGGAGCTACTTTCTTACAAGTAGCTCCTCCTTGTCAACCTTGTCTCCTCAGCATGCCTTCACTTCTTGGGTGTACAAGGCAAACCTTCCATCGGCTTCCTACAGTGGTTTAATGAAGTGTAATTGCTTAGGTCTCTACACTGCCAACAACTGTACTTTAGAATTCTGTGTCTGAGTCACTGAGTAGAACATATAATTAACATAACTCAAGGCAGAATTGTGATCTTTGAAAACCGTAGCCATGTGTGTGTGTGTGTGTGTGTGTGTGTATGTGTGTGTAAAAGAATTTACTTCTGGCCCCCAAGGGACCTTCCAACTCAGATAGTCTAGGACCTTAAAAATTTCTATTGTAAATCTTTTTATTCTACTAAGGATTTAAGGAGCCCTTCCTCTGCTACTACCTCTTTCTTGCAAATTTACCAGCAGTGACGAATGTACCCCTGTTCCCACTTCCACTGCGGTGAAAATTAAAGCCAGATACAGATGATTTCCTTGAAGACAAAAAATGGGAATAAAATAATTTGGTATTGGTGATCTTTTACTTCTGTATGAGACTCAAAGGTTTCTGTGTGTACCTATTTGAGCTCCAGAAAGATGATAGTCAGAGTAGTGGAAACCATCCAGTTGTGGAGTCTGCATTTCAGGGCTAAGTCTCTTCATTTCTTTAAATACAACAAATTGAGAATCTTCTAAGTAAACGGCAACACTGAAGATAGAAGATTTAGGAATATTTTAGGAGCCATGTCTCACATGATTTAAAAGATTACTTTGACCCATTAGAAAAGCTAATGAAATAACTATGCTTATTTAATCTAATGAAAAGGGAATAACAGGCTGACACACAGGAAGTATCCTAGCACTCAGAATTAGGTGGAAGAAGAGAGGTTGATAGCTGTGAAGATGTGAAGCATAGCCTGATATCCACTGTTTGCTAGATGTTTGCTTTTCTGGTTTTGTGTCCAGTGGTCATCTTGCTTCTACTCTTCCTCTTGATTCCATTTTGTTAGCAGTTCTTGATTTGGTAATCTACTTAAGCCTGGTTATATTCTCTATTTCCTGTAACTACATTTATGTCTGCTAACTTAGCTCCAAAAGTACTGTCTCCATTAAATGAAATAAAAAGTCTCCAAAAGTACATAGTGTGGAGGCAAAAACTGGGTCCAGGAAAGGAATGACACCTGAGGAAGTAAGGAGGCGGTGAACAGCTTTATTTTATACAGGTAGTCCTAGCGGGAATAACTTCCAACAAAAGTCAAGCAGTGAGTGTCTGTGAGCCAGCATTTTTATATGAGGCATGAGCAGAGGTGACAAAGTTGGGACAAGACAGCCTGGCAGTTCTTCTGATTAGCTATCAGGGTAAGATCATTGGTTTGGGCTAGATTAATGACCATGGAAAGCAAGACTAAATTAATGACCATAAGTTACAGTCAGACATCCTGTATGTTTGTTACACAAGGGTCTAGAAAGCAATTACACAGCCATGAAACAGTTACAGAGCTAGGCAGCTTCAAAGAGAACAAAGTTTTAAAAGAACAATGTTTTCCTAGTATAGTTTTCCCTCTCATTTCCCCCTCTTGTCCTTACTTAGAAAAATCTTTTCAGTGTTGTTCCTATCTAAAGCTCTATAAGAAGGTGTAGCTCTTAGGGCCATTTTAGAAACTTTGCTGTTGATCCATTCTGAAAAAAGCAAATAATACAATTAACCAGGTAGAGCCCTACCTGGAGAATTAGCATAAGCACAATCAGGGGCTTCAAAAGGAGCCCTAGGCATAGCATCAAGTCAGATAGACTTTGGAACCATCTCTGCTTTTGATTTCATTCTTTGACCTGGTTATCTAATCTCTCTTCTAATAATTGCAGACCTTTTCAGACTATTTCAGACTGATTAGCACAGAAATAGCAGTTTTTTCCTAGGTCATTACAAACTCCTCCTTGTTGTGGAAAGACTGAATGGAAGCCTCTCCTATTTTGGAGGACAACTTCAGCAAGAGAGGCTATTTGGTCCTGTAACAATGACATTGTTTCACAAAAACCAGCCAGTGGCCTCAGCTAATTAATTTAGTCCCACTTACCTGGTGACTAGAGCAGTTGTTCCCATTCTGACTGAACCAACTAGCTCATCCCAGCCAAGATTGGTGTTACCTGGATGGCCCTTTTAAACCTGTGAGAGGATGTTCAGACCAGGACACATATTTTTTTCTCCCTTATATGCTTGTACTTGTGGTACAATAATAACAAGGCATGGGTGTCTTTTGGGATACTGTCCAGGAATGTTTTTACATCATCAGGACAGCAGAAATGGGTGTTTTTAGGGGCAGTCAGGCTCCCACCAGTAATGGATAACCTGAACACATGGAGGCATGACAAAGGTACCTGGTAGGGGGACAAAAACTACATTTCGATAAACAGGTAGAAAAGTCAAAACAGGGGCTGAGTTTTACATTGGTGTGAGCTTTTAGAGGAAGTACATATGTGGGAACTCCATAGTAAAAGGAAGGTACAGATTTAAGACAAAGGCAACAATCAGAAGCACCATCTGAGGAGGGGAGCTAATGTTTAGGACATTATGAGTAGACATTATGAGTAGCATATGTTCCATGTCTGGGGGAATTAGGACTGCCTCTTTTATTTTATTTTCATCTTGTTTAGGTAACTGAGGGGTGATGTTAAGGTGGTATGTTCCTGTCATCTTGGGGATTGTAGGCAAATGTAATCACTAGATGGTGAAGTATCTCCCTGGATTTTTCCTGTGGACGAGAGTTGTATACCCCAAGTTTGACCAGGATACCTCGAGGGATCACAGGGTTTGGTCAGAGAGAGATGCACTAGACTGCATCAGCATATACATTTTTGTCCTCTCCTTGCTTCAGACCAAAACTGAAAGGCTCAAGTGTCATTGAGACCCCTTTGATAGGAGGCTGTGGACACACATTTCCAAGAGGGACAGTTCTATTCAATTCTGGATCTGCAGCCTGTGTCTCCAGATCTGTCCCCAGGGAACAGATAGAAATTGAAGACCACCACACTATGTTCTGCTCGGGTCCTCCAGGCTCTTTTTGGCAAGAGAGCATCCATGTGTCTAGAATGGTAATAATTTGTCAAAGATCAAATCTGAGAATTACTGTGTTCTGTCCATTCCAGACTTTGGACTGAATTACTTCCCAGATGTTCGTCTTTACCAAGTGAAACTGGATAGGGACTTGAATTGGGTCTATTTGATTTTTCTCGGTTAAGCTGAAGAGAGCAAAAATCCAAACCCTAGCATTAAATTCAGGCACGTTAATAACAACAAACATTTTTTAGTTATAACTGATAGCCCTAGGCTTTTTTTTAAAAGAGGAGGACAGTTTAAAACAGCAAGTTCAATTAATAAAAACATGTACAGAGTAAGGAAATGAGCCTCACTGGTTGTCTTCCACCCTTCTGGGATGACTGTCCACAAGACCAAGACAAAATTTACAACCAGTAAGAGGATAGAGAGCATGAACCAACCTGGATGGCATACTATCAAGTATATATGGTAGGGAATGGAATGTCACACTTGGAATCCTGTCAACATTGTCCTCCAAGCTTCAGCCATGCATTGACCTGTCAGCATCCAGGGTGACAGGAGCAAGGCTTGAAGAGCATTGTGTCTTAGCATTATTTTCAGGAGAGTCGATTCATCCAGATAGACTTTCCAGCGATTGTACAGGTGAGCCTTTTTGACCCAAGAATGATTGATCCATGGCTGAACTTCTGCTGCTCTGACAGTTGTTGGTGCAGCCAAAATAATGACATAGGGGCCTCTCCAGGTAGGCTGCAAAGGTTCTTTCTTCCAATCTTTTATCCAAATCATATCCCCAGGGCTATATGTACGAGCAGGTGTATCTATGGGTATGGGCTTGTCGTTCAGCTATATTTTTGTGTATCTGAGAAGAAGGTCTTCCTGACTGTATTAAGTTGTTTCTGCAAGGTTATGTTACCTAGCTGATGTAAGTCTCCCTGGAGACCTCTAATTATGGTAGGAGGTCTCCCATACAAAACTTCAAAGATGTACACCCTGTGTGTCCTGGTGAACTTCAGACCTTGAGAAGGGCCAAGGGAAGTAAATCTATCCATGGTGCTTGAGTTTCTGGGTGATAATTAGTTAATATTGACTTTAATGTCCTATTTATTCTTTCAACTTTCTCAGAATTTTGTATGTTGTGTGTAAATTTTATTTGATTTTTACCTCTTTAGTCAGCTTTGGGGTTATTTCTACCACAAATGCAGGCCCGTTGGCAGTATTTCTTTAAAGTCTACTTGCAAATCTTCAAAAGGGGAAAGTTCAGCATACTGAATACCTGGTGGGGGTTTAGGCCCAGATGGGGGGCTCAGTCCTTGCACAGATTTGACATCTCTGACTATTAGAGGCATATATTGAGGTTAATTTAGGAATATAAAACTAATGTCTTAGAATTTGATTCATAGCAGTTTTTCCTCTACCTGGGGTGTCATAATGGTGCTTTACCCAAGCATTGGTCAAATTCTGAAGGTCAGTCATCTGGTATAGTCCAAGCACTGTTTGGTTCCACATGACCCCCTTCCTATTGTGTCCATTTATTTTCTTCCTTGGAATAGCACAGGGGCTCACT
The DNA here is from genome assembly GCF_000276665.1 of Chinchilla lanigera. Lineage (NCBI taxonomy): Eukaryota > Metazoa > Chordata > Mammalia > Rodentia > Chinchillidae > Chinchilla > Chinchilla lanigera. The sequence goes on along the minus strand of NW_004955420.1, from coordinate 18,650,507 downwards.
GCAAAAACTGAGGAGAGTATCAGGCGGGCATTTCTTGTCGGATTTTCAAATTCTGTTTAAAATCATTTGTCTGCAAAGTAGAGCCTTTTGCTGCCAATTCTGTATTTTCATCTGCCTTGTGATTTTCAAGAGTGATGGCATCTTTATTTCCTAGTGTCCTTTACAGTGGATAACAGCAACCTTCTTAGGCTTTCAAACTGCAGTCAGGACTTGAGAGATTTCATCCTTGTTTTTTATTTGCTTTCCTTCCACCATGAGACATCCATGTTCCTTGTACAGCATTCTGTGGACACGAACATGTCGCAAGTCAGTATAAATGTTTATTTTTTTCTTTTTCCCAGTTAAAAGCTTATGTCAAGCTCATAATTCAGTTTTGTGGAAGAAGTCTGGCTAAGAGCACTTTCTCTGTAGTAATGACAGCGTATCCAGCCTGACATTTCCCATCCTTAACTGAGCTACCTCCATCCATAAAAAGTGTGTACTCTGCATCAAACAAAGGATCCATCTATAGATCCAGCCAGCTAACAAAAAGCTCATCATTCAAAGCTAGACAGTCATGGTGGGGAGGGGGGCAATCTCAGTGAGCAAGAAGGTAGCTGGGTTGACAAGTTTAATCAATTAAAAAGTGGGCCAGGGATTTTCACAAAGCAGTCCTTGATATAGAGTAACATGTCCAATGGTGTCCCCAACTATTTACCAACTCCAGAAGAGCATGTGGGACTTGAACTGTCAGATTTTTTCCTAGGGTCAACTTGTCAGCTTCTTTAATCAGAAGGACAGTTGCTGCCAGTGCTCTCAGGCAGGGAGACCAGCCCTTAGCCACAGAGTGTACATTCTCTGACAAATATGAAATGGACCACTCCCAAGTCATTTGGATCAAAATCTGTGATGCCACATATGGAATCTGGAGGCTGTGTTATCAGAGACAGAGCTGGAAGTAAGGAAGTTGTGGCTGGGTGAGCATCTTGGGGCGATGAACGTAAGGAGGAGGCAGGTCAGACTCAGGGTCATCAGGCAGAACAGGATAGAAATTTTTTGGCTTCGGCTGAATATGAGAGCCTCTCTAACAGCCTTGTGGGTTTGTTTTGAACCAGGATATCTTTCTTGTCATGCAGGACATAGATGCAGAGCCAAGGTGGAAGGCTCTGACACAGGTTGAGCCAGGAGTCAATGTAGGGAAACTGGTCAGGATGGCCTCATCCATTGGACCTTGTCACTTTATGCCAGACTGCATGGACAGTTTCATCAAGTGTCCCTTCAGATGGCCAGTTGAGGCAAAGTTTTGGCCATTTAATTTCACAAAAGGCACAGAGCTTCTGAGGATCCATTTCACTCTGTAGTCATCAGAAAATTCTCTTTTGAAGTTTTTCAGCGTACAATCAAGGACCATAGGTTTACTCTGGCTTGCACTCATTCTGTCTGCTTACCATGTATGTTGTGTACCCTTGAATGAGTGCTCAAAAGGCAAAGGGTGGGTGTTCGTCTAGCGCTCATCAGCTCTGGCTGCTCCCCTCACAAGGATGGGAGTCCATTGGCATTTGGTGCACTCATATATACTCTGAAGCTGGTCAGAAACCCATTACTAGAGCTGAGTCACCTTTTAGCGTATGATGAGATGATAGAACCACAGAAACCTAACCCACTCAAGCTCTATAGCTCTGAGTTCCTGGAGGTGTCTTTCACCATGGAACACAGACAGAATGACCTATTGCTTTTGTCATCTGTCACAAACACTCACACAATCATTTAACAGCATCTCAAAGGTTAAACATTTCAACCCCCTACCCTTGAAGGTGTCCTTAACTAACAAGAGTGGATCAGGCTCCTTTTCTTCTTTAACTGATCAGGACTGATGGACTGACTGGGGTTCCTCTGGGAGTCTTACCTTATCTGATGTCCTGACCCAACTGTGTCATTTCCTTCCTTTTGGTCTGATGGGGGCCTCCAGTCAAAGCTTCTGAGGGGACTCCAAGAAAAACCTGGAGGGTGCACCTTCCCATTCAGGAGCCTGGAGAAGATTAAGAAAGAGGAATGATTCAGATTCAAATTCAGAATGAGAAAAAGAAAATGTTACTGGCCCATAATCACATAATAATAAGTGCCAAAAATCAACACTTAAATGCAAGACTATCAGACATTTTATTTGTTGCATTTTTACTCCATTCTATTAGGTCAGGCTGTTTCTCATTTAAGTACAAGTTAGTAGCATGAAGCAGTTCTGGTCTTATAGGCATGTATAGCCTCCATAAATGCTCTGAGGACACTTGACAGAAGAGAAGATGGTGGTGGATATCAAGTAACATAAAGCTCAATAAGTTGCACTTGTAGTCTTACCCCTGGAAAGGTTACTTAGGTTTAGATTCATCTTAGCGGTTTTTACCTCTTGAGTTCAGGAAAGATTGACTGAGTCCATATATTTGGGAATATAGCACATGTATGAGAAGGTTCTTTAATGCAATCAAATTGATTGGTTATTTAGAAATAGAGTCCTTCTTGAATTTCATGTTTGAACTTCATGTGAGATTTTTCAAAGGTAAAATACTATAATGTGCACCTATTAGAGAAGCTCTCCTGGCAGGTTTTCATCCCCTTTGGGTAAAAGTAAACTTGCATCCAGTATATAAGTTGACATATGAAGCAGTAAATAATTCTATTGTGCAAGTTGTTTTAATGGACTCAAGCCAAAATGTTCCATTAACCAACATGCATAGAATATTCATGGAGCTTAGGGTTTATTACCAAAACAGAGTAAAAGAAAGTACAGAAAGCTGATAAATGTTAGTCTAGCAGCTGAGATGAGTCTTAAAAGAAAACTTTAGAGGCATGCACAATATTTTTGTTCTTTTCCTCTGTCTTTTTCTTCTTTCTTTGTGAGGCACAAAAGATTAAGTACAAAAATGTTGAGTGTCAGCTTTCAAATATTATCATAAATCTGAGACCTGGGCAGCAGATCATACCAGGCTCTTTTCTTCCTTTGCCTTTGTAAGAAGCAGCTCAGGGATCAGCCAGTTATGGAATGAGCTATTCTATGTATATAGGTGAGAGTGTGTTTATACACATCTCTACGTGGAGAAACATTGAGAAACTACAATAGCATTCCCAAGGGAATCCTTCCTTAATACAGGAAGTGACAGCTTTGTGAAGCCACCAAAATTAAGCTCCGGTTTTTCATTCTAAAAATCCGGGGATTTAATTTCTAGCAGAAATGAGACCTCTGTGATGTTTTGTGGGTCTGCTTACAATTACGGGCAACTTAACTTTAAAGCCTGTTTAGTACAAGGTACCTGAGCTTGTCTTCACCTCCAGGTATCTCTGCTTTCAGAGATGTCTAAACCCACAAAATTTAAGTTCTGATGGATATCTAAAAGCAGAGGCCACAGAAATGAGTTTTGTAATTTAATGTAGCCACACTCCCCTGCTGTGACTTCTCTCTCTTTATTTGTAAACTTACTTTCTGTTACCCTGCACTTGAGTTGAGGGATGTCCAGACTTGGACATGTTGTGGATCAGGACTGTTGCTCTGATGGGTATGGACAGTCACTTTCTTTCTATAAACACTGACATATCCATTGTTATAGTTATACTGGATAAAATATGTGCAGAGAATAGAGGACCAGGACAGAAACTGAGGTCCTTGAATTAAGAAGCTGGGGATATTGAACTGATCATCATCCCTTTCAAGTATCATATATATGTCCCACAACTTGGAAAATCCTTAGTCTTCTCAGTCAGTGCTCTCATCTGCTTACTATTTTGTGGGAATTGCCACTATTGATTGCCATGTGATCTGCTTCCTTTTTGAGACCATCTCCCCCCTTAACTCTCTGTTCTCATCACATCTCTTTGATACCTCCAATTTTTTTTTAACTCCTACCATCAGAATATCAGCATGAAGTTATACATCTTTTCAGCTCTCCCCACTGTCCTAAGCACCAGGCTCTCATATTCATGTGAAATTCTCAACAGCACTTCAAACTTACTCTGTGAAAATAGCGTAATTCTTTTCTTCTCACCTCAATTATCTTGAACAATTTAACTAGATGGGCAGTAATCCTTTTATTTCAGCAGCAGTGTAAAGTCTAACTGAAGCATTACACTCCTTTTCCACACATTTTGTTTTACTCTGATGGAAATGGCTACTAATAAAAAACTCTTTGTCTTAGGAGACCTGGAGAAGGCATTAGGATCTACTGGGGAAGTTCAGAGGAGCAGTCCCTGTTGTCACGCTGGAACCCATGGTCCACAGAAGTTCCTTATGCTACCTTCACTGAGCACCCAATGATATACACCAGTGAGAAGTTCCTCAAAATTTGCAAGGTAGGAGGCAGCTTGAACATTACTCTTAGATTAGCTGTGCTGATGAAGCTATGTGTTTCTAGAACATGTACCATCAAAAAATTACAACCAGGACTTATATAGACAAATACTTTAATAGGTTTACACAACTTTTAAAGTGAGGAGTATAGTTTTTTTAATATATGAGTATATGTTATATTTATATTCATCATAACATGCTATATCATTTCCCCTTTTAGTGTAATATTGCTTAAAAATTGCAACTCTTATACTTGTCTGTTTGCATTTGTTGGAAACAGGGTGTCTTAAATTTTCATATAACTAAATCTGAATTATGTTGTTCAGGGAAGAAATATGGGATTAAAGTATGAAAGTGTGTTTAGCCAGAAATGGCACTGTGGCCAAGTTTGATTAAGTCAGTTCTCTCTTTAGGCCTTCGTAGTCTCAACTCTAAAATGGATACGGTGGCCACTGCCTTACCAGTGTAAGGTTACATGGGATAACATGACAATAAATAGTTCATAAAGTGTAGAGCAATTATTATTATTTTAACATCTTCAAATCTCATCTTTTAAAGTAGATTTTAAACTCACTGGGGACAGAAACAATCCTTTCTACTATTTCTTATTTCTCCCAGGTATCTAGTTAGAGAGGAGACACTTTAGTCAGAAAGTGGATCTGAAAATGTGATGAAAGATCAAACTTTATATTTTTGACAAAACCAAATGCACACATAACATGTACTTACAGTCTTCAAATGCTAATGTTTTGTCCTTTCCATGTTTATCTTCTGTCATTCACTTCATATTATAACTCTCTTGTATATAAATTCAAAACTCAGCAATCTACATCTAAAGTCTTTCTTTGATTTGATAATATACATTGCATTTCTGGCGTTATTTTTATTTTATTTTATTTATTTATATTTTGTTTTTGTTTTGAGACAGGGTCTGACTATGCAGTTCAGGCTGACCTTGATCTCATTTTGTAGCCCAGGCTGGTCTTGAATTTGCAATGATCCTCCTGCCTCAGCCTCCTGAGTGCTGGGATTACAGGCATGCACCACCATGCCTGGTTTTTGCATTATTTTAAACACATCTATTCATACAAGCATATGGGTTCATGGGTGCAAGGAAATAATTTTAATTGGTAAGTCTCTGGTTTTAAAAAGAGTTTGAAGCACCATTTATGAGACTGGAGGATAGATGAGGTCTTAACTTCCCCTAGAATATGGACGAGGTTGGCTTGAATGCTTTCGACTCCCAGGAAAAGTCAATAGTCTCTCAAAATGTATTCAGATGGCCTCCGGGGCTTATATGATATCATGGCTTATCTCTGGCTTTTAGTTATTGCAGACACTAAATAATTTCAGTGTAAAGATCATGTTGCTACATTTCATGTGATATTGCTATTTCACAATCCCTCAACCAAAGTGTCAACATCAGCTTGCACCCAAAGCCAACAAAATAAAATGAAAATGAAGAAGAACAATATAACACTTACACAAAGGCATTTATGTAAGGCTAGACTCATTGAGGGTGTCAGAGATAGAGTGAGAGTTTCTATTATACTAACACCCCTAACTGCAAAGGCCATACCAGATCTCCCTGTTTTTAAAAGTCTTTATGAGTAATAATATTCTTTCTCATCATTCCATTATCCTCACTCTTCTAGTCTGCTTGCCCCTCCCAAATTTTTGTGTTTTTTAAAAAAATTATTATTAATTATTCAGGAAGTTCATATTTCTTTTTTTAGCATCTATTAATCCAAATTGAAGAGCTCAGTAATGTTTCTCTTCAAAGACGTTTCCTCCTTCAAAGAAAACCTGACTTTAACTACTAAAATAATATTTATATCTTTATGTAATTTGTATATAATTTTGATAATATTTTATTTCATTATAAATCAAAATGAATTCTTACTATCTTAATCATGGTTACATCCATGACTTCCTAGGCCAAATTCTGTGCTCTTTGTACCTGGCACATTAGGTACTTACCCTATTTCTGTGCTATGCTTTGTTGGAAGAAGTTCGAGGTGAAAGAGTAAAGAACAAATTCTGTGGACTTCAGAGAAATACTGCTGTCCTATTCTAGTACCTGGTAGTGTACTATTTATTCTATTATATATAAGTACATTTGCACAAATTTAAAAAGAAAATGAAAGGTAAAATATCAAAGGAGTATGGAATAATTATTCCACAAGTGATCATGAACTTAGTAGACTAGAGTGCTGAGTTTTGCCCTAGTGAGCCCAGTCTCAAAGGCTAAAAGGGAAATAATAGTCATGTAACTTTATTGAATGGAAGTAAGAAACATAGTAGGTGTGTGTGTGTATACCCATGCACAGATGCATGCACACATGTGCATCTGAACACAACAAACGGTTGGTCACTTGGTTAATTGGTCTTTAGTCAACTAAACCCCTTTTTGGATCTGGTACATGTGTCTCATTTAAGATTTTTTCTTCTTAAATTATTAATCCAAAGTCTTGCTTTTTTTCTTTCTTGGCAACAGTCTAGTGCTTTCGTTTGCCAAGTTGATTCTTATTCAAAAGCCACCCCAAGTCCCAGCTCCTAAGAAAACAAATGATCCTCACCTGTGATATGAGATGATGAGTACTTTGATCCAGTTCTTGGAGACCTAGTTTCTCTTTGTTGCTGGTTTTGATGTCACAATATTATTTGTGTTTAGGATATTTTCCAAGAGAAGCTTTGATTAAGGCTCTATTATATTGATATAAAATAATAAATAAGAAGAAAGACAATTTAGGGATTTAGAATTCCTTTTATGTGAATATTTGCATATAACATAAGATTTTAAAAGGGTGTTACAAATTGTTTTTTCATTTCTCTCATGAATTAAATGGGCAAATAAAAGAGTATGGAAGAAATGCAGAGCAAAATCAAATTTCTGCACCAATTAAATTAATTTAACAGCCTTATTGTACAACAAGGGAGAAGATAATGTGGAATTGAGTTACTCAATAGGAGAATTTTCAAATTATTTACAATCTAGTGGAATAACTTATTATTAAAATGCTCAAACTTGTTTTTATCCAGAGCCTTTTATTCTATAGCACCTACAATCTCTTTAATAACAAACATTTTCTGACGTCTACAAAACACAAGTATTACGATTGTTGCTAAGGACACAAATATAAATGAGACAAGATTCTTGCTTTTCTGCAAGGTACTGTTCAACAGAGAAGGCAGATAAAAACACAAAGATTTTAAAAGGGAATGAAACAGAAGTTTAGATCAAGTGGAAAGGAATAGCGGTACCTGAAAGTATATAATGTTCAAAGAGTAATTATCTAACTAGAGCTTAATCCTATAAAGTCCCCCACTATAATTATAATATCTTAAATAAAAGATACAAGAGCCTAAATCAAGTTAAGGGCAGTAATAGAGGAAAAGATGAGGAAATTTTGTATCATTTAACATGGAATTAATAAAATCAGATAATGACAGCATATAAAGGATTTGGGAGAAAAAGTCAAAGATGCAATAATTTCTGACTTGAGCAGATGGTAACTTCACTAACTTAATTGGAAGAAACTGAAATAATAGTATATTTGGGAGTTTGGTTTAGGTTAGTTTAGGACATGATAAATTTGTGGTTTTTTGGTACATAATTTGCTTTTGTTAAAATTTTAAAGATAAAAGAACAAAAACATCTTAAGAAACACACATACGTTTAGAAAATAACACAAAGACAATACAAGCAGTACAGAATCTCAGACAAGGTGATAGGAAATTAATAATGGTTGTTGTATTACATACTGATATCTTCAATTTGTATACTCAGATAAATAGCTAACATAGTTGTACTACTGACTTTTATTGTTCTGTTGAAAGGAACAGTTCATGTTTAAGTGTAGGATACATTAAGTTTGAAGCATTCACAAGATGTGAGCTTGAGCTATCAGGCAGTTAGAAATTTAGATATGAAGCTCAGCAGAGAAACCTGAACTGATGATAATAGGTTTCAGATCACAGAGCATCAGGCCAAGCTTGAGTTCTGGGGCTGGTCAGGACCATAACCAAGGAAGCGGCATTAGTGGACACAGTTGTATTTATTTATACTACCACTAAGTCCCTTAGCATTGATTTATATAATCAGTATCAAATTTTTATAATATGAGGTCAAAATACATTATTTCTCTTTTTATTCATCATATCAACTTTACACCACTTCCACATCTGGCAAGCATGGTAGTCACATGGCTTCTCTCCAGATAAATTTATTTATCTCCCAGCCTAACCAACCTTTTCTAATCTGTACACACGCATAGGTTGCTTTGCTCATGTGCAACAGATGTTACAATGTAAAGTAATGGGGTTTCCTTGATACAAATATTACTATTAGAAGACATAAACATAATCTCATATGCTATTATATAACAGTACTTTATATTTGTTAATTACTGTGTGAATAATATTTTTATTTAACTCAACTCACGAGAACTTTGTAGGAATAGGATAGCTTTCTTTATTTTAAAAGTTGTAATGTTTGGTACAGCTTTACCAACTGTACCTGTCAACATTATTCTCTTGCTCGGTGGCTACTCTGTGAGGCAGGTAAGGCAAGGATAGGCTGATTTGGGGTGGCATTTTTTTTATTACTATCTGTCAAAGTTGATTATTTTTCAGCAGAGTTTTATTTTGAGGGAAAGACGGTAGCTATGCACCTACCTCTGATTTGCTATTACTCGGAGAAATGGGCATAAACCTGAATGAATTCTCATTCTCTTATTCTCTCTCTCTCTCATTCCTATGTCTGTGTGTGTGAGAGACAAACTATGCGTATTCACATCCATTGATATGGTAATAAGTAACATTATGTATTTCACTCTATCTCAGGTCTCCTTAGTTGTTTCAACCATCCAACCACTTTGTAATTGTTAGCCTCATCTTCACCTTTTTTTTAATCATCACTTTTTTGACTTTTAGCATATGGGAAATTTACTTCTAGGAATAATTAGTGACCTGAGCCCAAAGCAGGTGAATAAATGGTGAACGAATTAGGGATGCTTTATAGAAACCAGTGTAATCCAGAGTGACTTTTTATGCCAATATTTACAAGTGGGTCTTGACAGTGGATCCATATATTAGAATTCAAATTTACCTTTACATTTGAATCCTTGGTTTCCCCTCAATTCATTGAATGCACCTCTGGATTGAGTACTATGTGATGGTCAAGGTGCTGAGAAGGAGAAAGTAGATTTAAGAAGGAGATGCTAAGAAGGAGAAAGTAGATTTGGCTTCGAGATGCCTGTGATATAAAGGGAGGAGGAGGCAGAAGGGTGATTAACAAATTATTTTTTAAATTTGTTAAGACTGCTAATGGAGGAAGTCACAGATATTATGGGAGCCAACAAGAGGTAACAGACAACTCCAAAAGTTAACAGGTGTGAGGACATTTGATGTGAAGCTTAAGGTATGGGTGATCTAAGCATCAAAGAAAGTGAGAAAAGACATTTTAAGTAAGGGAAACATGATTATAACTTTAAATTACAAGGGCATATGAAATATTCTTGGGTAAAGAATAGTTCAGCTTAGAGTTTAAATTGCGTGTGTGTGCGTGTGTATGTGTGCATGTAGGTGTGTGTTTGTGTTTGTGTGTGGCTACGTGTTCAGAGAGGAGAGTCTTGGGAGGTGGAATCCACAAGAGTGGAAATATGAGTAAGTGGAAACCTCCTGTGTAGGAAAGAAACTTCTTCTTACTTCTCTCAATACACTTGAAATTGCTTAAATTATTGTGTCTCTTTAAAGATAATCCCGGTTAAAATGTGATACATATATAATCGGTAATATAACTTTCCAAGTGGTTCCAAGTGTTCTCCTTTGGATGGACTTGCCTTTTGGGCCTGGGTGCTTCCCTGTCTCTACACAGGGAGGTTAAAACCTGTAGCCTGAAGGCTTGGAAACCGGCTCAGCTGAGGAATGTGGGCCTGCAGGCATGAAACCTGGTCTCTTTGCCCAGTGTAAACAGGAAGCAGGGATGGTTGTAATAAGGAAAAATGAGACTCTGGGCACTGAACTGCTGGCAGACAGCACCTGAAGCAAACAGAGGCCCAGGCACTCAGCTGGTAAATAATTGCTTAAAGTCAAAAAGAGTATCTCCCCCAAGCCCCAAGCCCCAAGCCCCAACCCCTACCCTCTGAGCACTGCTGTATTTCTCCCTAAGCAGCAGCCAGCCTCTGTGTAACTGGAGTTGTTAAAATCTGACCCTCTGTTTTTGTGACTGGAATAAAAGAGGGAGCCAGAGGTGGGTGTATAAAAGCTTTTAGAGAGAAGTTATGCGGCTGGTGGCATTCATATCAGATGACAGCGTTCCTGTCACACAGATTGAGTTCAGGTGCTTGAAATGCTCAAGAGCTGGCTTGGGGACTTGGTCTTTGTCTGCCTCTCCTTGCAGGCACTGCTTTTCTGTCTTTAACAGGAAGTCCCCCTTGGAAAGTACGCCAGAATGACTGGAAGCGAAGTGCATCTGACTCTAGTGAAATGCCAAGTTCACTGAGTATGAAATAGTGTCAACTTTTTTGTTTCCAGCACTTACATTCTGAGACCATGGAGGATTCTCTTAAAAGGGAGTTTAATGAGGTCTGAGGAAGCATTCAATAATCCAATTTAGTATACATCGATCCACGAAAAGTTATCTTGATAAACCACGGGGTGTTGCCAATGAAAATACTGTGATTAAGGACATTCTGGCTTTCGGGAGACCATGGTGTGATGATAATGATAATAATGCTGATGATGTCAGTGTTGAAATACTTGATAGATATTGATTATTGGCCAAAAGCTTTCTAATATCATTCCAGATTCCAGGCTTATCTCATCCTACTTCTTAAAAAGTGAACACACGGGCATATACAAAACACAGACACAAACACACACATACACACACAGCTCATAAATAAACCCTGTAGTTGATTTAATCTTTGCATAGCATCCTGCGAATTTGACACTATTGATAATGCTTTTATAGAAAGGAATTATAAAATTCAGAGAGGCTGAATAAGTTGCCCAAGGGCACACAGCCAGTAAGTGCCATAGTTGCAACCTAATACCACATCTGTCTGTTCGCAATACTCGTGTTACATCAATGCTATTTGACCTTTAGTTCAGCAGTTCTTAAGAGGAAGAAATTTTTGTCCCAGGGGGCAGTTTGGCAAGGTCTGGAGACATTTTTGATTCTCACACCTGGAAGAAAAGTGGCCCTAGTATCTGACAGACAGACTCTACAGATGTTGTTCAACATCCTAAAATGCAGAGGACATTCTTCCCCATAGCAAAGAATTATCTGGACCCGAATAGCAATAGTCCTACGGGAAACAAAGTTTGGTTTCATTATATAGACAATCTCAGGTAGAGCTGTACTTAGGAAATAGAATGATACATCTGAGCGAAGATGTAAGTTACAAGCAAGAAAAGAGAAGACTAATTTTTAATTGGAGTCTGTTATGAGTATGAAGGGATTCTTGGAGTGATAGGCTTTGAGTTTGATTTTGAAACAGCAAGAGTAGAGTGGGCAATTTAAATCTTTGTGGACTGGTTTATGGGATGTCTGAGCTAAAGATTCCCAGGCAGTGTTAGTTTAATCATCTTCATTTTAAAAATAAAATTTTACTCAGATTCTAAATATCTGAAACAGATAAAAATAATAAAGGACTGATGGGATTGTAGAGAGAGAAGCAGTTCACCTGCTTGGTTTTTGCCTTTTCTCCCACATTCTCTCCCCAACCCTTGTCCCGGCACTGTCACAATAGCTCCTTCTTTTCAAAGGAATCTATGTTTAGATGTTGAATTATATGTAGTCATTGAACTATGAAGAACTGTAATGTTCTGAGGAATATGGTTTTCAATTAAACGCTTTCTCTTTTTTTTTTTCTTTTTTTTTCCGGTACCAGGGATCGAACTCACGACCTTGTGCTTGCCGGGCCGGCACTGTGTTGCTGAGCTAAATCCCCAGCCCCTAAACGTTTTCTCTATCCTTTTTGAAAATGAGAAACATTACCCTTTGTCTAAGTATTAGAATTTTAATACTACATTTTCATACATTGGAATTTGCAGTATCAACTATAACAGTAACGTTAGATAAGGAGCTGTGACTCCAAGTCTTTGCTTAGGAGCTTATTGTTATTTAGTGTTAGGCAAATCTCTGAAACACTTGAACCAGGAGTTTTCCCACTATGTTGACTCAAATATTTAGTCTTGTTCAAGAAGTTCTTTTAAAAAATTTTTACTCCCTACCTTATACCTTATCTTGTTTAGATCACTGACTTCATTTTATAAATATTCATGACTTCTAGATCTGTGATTATTATTATTATTATTGAAATTTTAACCATAACCATGAAATCTTCATCTCTATATTTCCTCATCTACCCGGTTGCCTAGTAGAAAGTCAGTAAGAGGCTTACCTGTTAGACAACTCAAATAGCATGCCTAAATGGAGTCTTCCATTCCTGTACCTCAATATTTCCAACCTCTGTCTCTCCTAGGCTTCCCCAACTCAATAATGACATCACTGGCCACCCAGTAGATCAGATGAAAACTCTAGGTATCACCTTTGATTTCTCTCTTTCCTTCAACCATAACAATTGTAACGCCAAGATCTCTGGTTCTATTGCCTCCAGCATATCCCTAACTTAACCAGGTCTCATGTTCTCTGCTACTTCTCGTCTTCTCAGTCCGGGTCTAAACCACAATTACGTCTTGCAAGGATGAATGACGTGACTGCCAAACTCACCTGTGTTTCTGCTCCCATTCTCGACTCTCACAGCATTCCAGTCTTGACCCCATATGGCAATAGGATGATTTTGTAAAAGTAAAAAAATCATACAACATTAAATTTCTCTGCAAAATCACTACAAAGATTCCACACCTAATGCCCAAGACCATCCTGAGTCAATTCAGCTGAGCGTCCCCACTCAAACTGACAATTGATTAACCACTACACCTGCTATCCAGCCCTCGCTAATGTTAGTATCTTACATACTCATGATATATTTATCAATATCTAGGAATGAAACGTTGGGTATAATACTATTAACAAAATGAAGATTGTACTCAAATTTTACCATTTTTCCAGCCCTAATGTAGAGTGAATCCAGTCAAGGACCCTACAAAACATGTAGTTGTTGTTTCTCTTTTTCTTTTCCAGTCTGTTACACCTTCCCAGCCTTCCTTTTACCTTCATGACCTTCTCACTTTTGATAAATTCTAGGAAGTGCTTTTGTATTTCAGCTGTGGTTTTCTTGATGTTTTTGAATGATTACATCGAGGTCAGCTTTTTTGGCTCAGGTACTACAGAAATGAAATATTCTTTCATCCCATGATACTATGGCTTCATGATGTCTCTGTGTTTGATTACTAAGGGTCTTAATCTCCATCACTTGATAAAGATGGTATATGCTGTGTTTTCCCACTGCAAACTTATTCTTTTTCCCTTTATACTTGGTACGTATCTTGTAAAATATTCATTGAGCTCAACTATATTTTTTGAAATTGTGGGTCCTGAGAAGAATTGAATATATTTTGGCATCCAGGAAACACTTTGTCATCCGGAGTCCTTCTATGATGTATTCTTGAAAATTAGTACTCAAAATATGACCTAAGAGAAACTAAGACTTTCCAACCTATAAATAATAATAATATTTATATCTGTAAATAACATGGTTTAAAATATTTTCTCATACTTCATTTGAATTCATACTATTATTTCCTCATTTTCAGATGAGTAAGCTAAGAGTAGGGGATATTAAATGTTTTTTTTTTGTTGTTTTTTTTTTTTTTCCCCAAGGACTCACCACCAGTAACTGGTAGGGCAAGAAACCATACCTGGCCATCTTCCTCTTTCTCACTATATACACACTGACAGAATGGACATAGCTAGGTGGCAGTGAGCTCTGTTTCAATGAAAATGTCTGTGTAGAGAAAGAAGTTGACTTCTTGCTAAACACATGGAAAGGGAAATTAGAATACTCAGTGAATTGTTGAATTGATATACTTTGAGAACATTTCTGATACTGAGATTTCATGACTTTTAAACATAGTAATTGAGGGTCCATCTTGTTAATTTGTCCTTCCCTTCTTTTTTTCCTCTTTTAGCAGTTGAATGAACAACATTTCCAACTGCTTGCCTTAATTAACTAAAGCCCTGGTGAATTTCACTGAAGGGAAAAATGTTCTGCACCACAGATGTTTTCTCTCCTGAATCCCCAAAGTGCAGGTCCATAGTTTGCTCCAATGAGTGACACTAAATTCTGGATCCCTGTCATAGTCTCACAGAGGATACTAGGGCTGAGAACTAGTAACAAGAGGTACTATTTGTCTGTCTTTGCTACTATGGCCCCAAACTCATGAAGAACAAGCAAAACCTACTTGTTTGTTAGATTCATTATCCTTAATGAAATCAGTCTATTTCAAAGATTGCTTTGATATTATCCAATTAGGTGACTATTAATTTGAGGACAAATACAGAAGAACAAATACTTCAAATTACTTTGGAATCCCATAGATATTGGATTATTCTGGTAAACTGTTTTTTATGAAAGTCACTAATTTTCTTTTTATTTCTAATATTATCTTAATAACCATCACTTTCAATTCCTCTTTTAAAGAAAGGCTAATGAAAGCTCTAAAAAGGGAACTGAGTGTACAATGCCACACCACTAATCTATTTTAGATGTTTCTTTCTTTCTTTTTTAACTTATAGATTAGGTCAGCTAATAAAGACAGCTAGTAATGACTGACAAAGGTAGTTAGTATTGATAAGGGAAAGAAGCCTAAAATGAAAATGTGGTTTGCTCAAGGACAATTTGGTACATAATATAAATTCAGAATAAAGCTAACAAGAAAAATTAGAATTGTGGTGAAAGAATACAGGTTTCTCCTACTGGGACTCATTGAACTAACAACACAGGCTAACACTCGTGGGTTGATGTTTTAAAAGCCAAAACTGACTTCCTCATGGAGAAATGGGAAAAAAAATAATTGCTTTAAACAGAATGCTTAATCATTTGTACTGAACTTGGAGTGAAATCAAAGAGTTTTCATTTGAATTAATGGGTCAGTTGTCTAAGAAATAGGTTTGGGTACTGTTGGGATTAGGTCCTTATTCCTAATGCTTTTTTCTAAACTATGATGTAGGAAGTACACTGACAGTGGGTAATTCAGTTATCTTTTGTATTTCTAACATGTTTATGGTGATGTAATTTTTAACCTAATACCTAGGTTTTCATTAAAAGGAAATAATATATCTAAAACAAAGATATGAAGTTTCCTCATCTATATCTTTACTTGCACAGTACTCGTCTTTGAAAGGCTTCCTCAGTCACATTCCTCCTTTCATGGCAAATGAAGAAATCCAAAGCAATATGGCTTAACCCCAAAACTCTTTTTTTTTTAAGTAGAAAAAGCTTATCCAGTAATTCAATTCCAGGATTTGGTAGTATAAAGGACTTAGTAGTATAAATGATTAGTAATTTAAATGACTTTGCTAAGAAATCGTCTTCCTCCTTGTCTTCATTCTTTCCGTCTTCCCTGGTTTTGAGCTTAGTCAGGTTCGCTGTGTGTGACGGGGTGACCACAAATACTTTCAAGCTTATAGTCTAAGAGTTCGGCTGCCACAGGAGTCTTGTGCCTATGCCTGAATCCATCTTTTTTGACCAGAGAAATAGATATTTCTTATTGGTTTGGCCTGAATCATGTACTAACATGCTAGTGTCACTTAAACTACCCGGATGAGCCAAGTGGAAGAGGGTGGATTTCTTAAGGAAAATTGAGATACTTCAATCAGAAGAAGGATTTCAAATGGTAGGAAGAATGCTGCCTGGAAAATCAGCACTTGTCTATTAGAACCTCTTTAACCTGTTGAAATCCTACCAATCCTAATCCTTTAAGGATTGTCTAGAGTCTTCCTTTGAAGTCATTCCTGATCTTCCATCTATGCATGATGTCTCCCTCTTTTGTATTTCTTTACCATTTTATGCCTCTTTTTGCTGCTTATATTAGGGAACTGTGTGTTATTATCATAACTCACCTCTTATATTCTCTTCTCCGTTGTCTCTGAGGGCAGAGAAGATATCTAACTTGTATTTAAATCTTCAGCAGTGCCCCAACCAGTGTCTGATTCATAATAGACTATCAGCAAGTATTTATCAAATTGCTTAATATTATACAAGTTATGAATAATGAAAAATAAACAAGACAAGGCAGATAATTTTATTATGTACATAATTTATTAACTGATTAGTGGATTGAAAAGGCAAACAAGCAATGTTAACTAGCCATTTATGTGTTAAGATGTGTAGCCTCAGGAGAATGCTCAACTTTTGTGAGGACTCGTAGAGCTGGATGTTGCTGGACCTATTCTGCACTCACTAATTCTGTTCTTTCTCCTTTTGTTCTTCAGTTGACTGGGTTCATGTCTAAGCTTGTTCCAGCGATCCAGAATGCCCAAAAGAATTCCAGAGGATCTGGAAGAGAAAAGGAACTGACAGTGTTAACTCAACCCATTTTGATTGAGACCTACACGGGGCTAATGTCATTTATTGGAAACCGCAACAAACTCGGCTATTCCCTCGCTCGTGGGAGTATTGGTTTTTGAGCCCCCCCTTTTTTTTTCTTAGTATATACATGCATCATACATAGATATTCCACTATTGAAGGTGTTTGTTTCAGTCTGCTATGTTTTTGCACTGAAACAGTTCGTTACATTTGAGGAGTCCTACAGGACTTTGAATATATTTAGTGTCTCAGGAAATCTGAACGCTTGATTAGGCTGGTAGATCCGCATTTCAGGTCTCACACGAGAATAATCAATTTTCCTTAGAAACAGAAAATAAACACTGCTGAGCTCATCAAATTATGTCTTCAAATGAGTTTCTGATCGTAAACTCGAGAAACACGTGGTAGGTTCTTGCTTCTCCCGGTCTTTAAATGCAGACATTTTCCAGGTCGTGGTCTTTAGCCCTCTGATCCTGATTTATTTGCTCATTAGCTTCTCATTGTCTCTGTAGTTTTAGCTACTACTTTTATGCCTATGACTTTCAGATACATAAACCCATTCCCAACATTACTTCCAAGATTCAGTTTTGCAATTTTGTCCGACAATCATCCATATGTTAGAGTTTCAAAAACCTCTCAGATTCAGAATCTCCAAAATCCTACAGCTCTTTGTGACATGTTTATAGTCTCCTTCATCCATTCCTGAAGTCCATCATTTCTGATTTGTCAAAACTCCTTGCCAAATATATCCCACATAGTACCATAATGGTATGAAGCTTAACATTGTACCCTGGTATAGCTGACCTCTAGAATAGCTCGCCAAAGGCTCATGTGCTCAGAGATGAGACTTTTGGAAGGCCATTGGATTATGAGAGCACCGTAGCTGACTTGCTGTTAAGAGGAGAAACCTGGTAAAAGCGGGTCTTGGAGGAGATGACCCAAGGGTATATCTCCCTCTCCAGCTCCTCCCTTCCCTCTGTTTGCTTCCTGGCCACCATACTGTGAGCAGTTTTTTGTCTACCATATCTCTCTGCTATGGCTTTTTTGCCTTGGAGCTACATGACCATGGGCTGAGACAATGAACCAAAATAAACCTCTCTTCTTTTAAATTGTGTGTGTCCTGTATTGTGTTTCAGCACTGAGGAAATTACTAAGACAAACCCACTGTCCAGATATCAAATTTAAAATTCATTTTTATTTCAACATTTTTCATATTCTTCTTCTCTCCATTCTTACATCTGTAGCATTGGATTCACTTTTTAACTAGGCGTACTTCCTTGTTACCATAGCCTTTTAATTGGTGTCCCTATTTCAAGGCTAGTTCAAATCATTATGTAGTTGGCAGTCAGATTCCTGAAGCTCAATTTGATCTTATCACTCCTCTATCAAAATTTTTCAGTGGCTCATTTCCTCTTGTAGCTTGTTTTTCAAGCATATTTTTCAATTGTAGATTTTTTTCCTTCTAATGAAATCTTGAGTTGAAGCCTAATTATATAAAAAAGAAAAGAGTAGGACCATTGTGTTTGAAATAGGGATGGGAATGTCACTGGACTCTTACTCCACAGGTTCGGTTTGGAACATCCATGGATCTCAGAGGGTTTTGAGGGCTGTGTTCCCAAAATGCTGTCCTACTTAGTTTTGCCCCATCACTCTTTTTCCTTTTATTTCATGTCTGTGTGTCTCTGTGACTTAGATCTAATGTTCAGTAACCCAAGAGAGTATACTATCTGTTCTCATCTCTTTGGGATTCTTTTACTTTTTATTTTAAATCCAACTTTATTTGCATTGATTCAGAAAAGAAGCTTTAAATATTGATCACCATAAATCAAATGTTATCAAAGTAAGCCTTTTGGTTTTCCCAAGACCCCACACTGAGATATTTTGCTTGATATTTGAGTTGAAAATTCTAGCTCACTTATTTATTCATTCATTTGTGGCTTGAAAGAAGTGTTTTTTTTTTTGGGTTTTCTTTGAAAAGCTTACTTCTGCAATGCTGAATATTTGTTCTCTGATACAGTCACAAACACCTGTATGACGTAAGCATTCAGAACAAAAATCTTGAGTAGCTCTGTTTCATTTTGTCCTTATTTACTTACCTTAATATTCTCTTTCTTCCCCCTTGCTCTCTTCCACTACACCCCCTGCCCCTTGATGCTAAATATTGTTCTAGTCCTCAAGGCAAGGAACTTCTATTCACACTGTGAAAGGAAATGTTGAAATCCTTAGCTGTCCTGTCAACAGCAGTGGGATGAAAAGTCCTAGGATTGTTTTGGCTCTGGATCTGAAGCAGGCATTATTGGCAAGTTGTTATATTATTGCTGCCCAAAAATCTCCATATGCCTTAAGATAGTGGCATTTGCTGGCAAAAGCCTCTGAAATGTCCTGCACATTCTTTGGAGTTACCATTTAAGGGTCACCCTGACAATTGACTTCTCTGCACATTTGTTCCTCTTGTAATCTAAGCCAGACCATTCCCAAATGACCTTCTAAAGGACATAATTCAGCATCGCCCAGGGAAGGTACTCAGGATGGAAGAGCAAGACATTTTCCGGCCCTGAGACCCAGTCTATCACAATAGTATAAGCCTTTAATGGAGCCAAAGCAGTTCCGTATGAAGAAGCATGAAGTAAAAGCTGACCTGAGAACTGTCTTTACTCCTCATAAAGACTATTTTTATTGAGATCTAGAAAGCAGTACTGTGACCAGAGGGTAAGAAAATTAGATACAATATTTGGATAGTAGGTCAAGATTTAACAAAAAAAAAAAAAAAAACCCACAAAAGATAAAAAACAAGCTTCTTTCAGGAGGAAAGAGTTACTTCCTGGAATACTGAACCCTCATCCATTTGACATGTTCAGGAAGGAAATGCGAAAGTGGATATTGTGAAATTCATTGCTGTATTAAAATATTTGGGGAGATTATATAATACTTTAAGGCTGGTGACCTTATGATTCTCTAAATAATTGTTGCTGAATGTTTACACAGTTAGACATTTTTTTTTCTTTTGGAAAAAACTGCCACAGTCACCTGGCATCTTGAAAAATTATCTTAACTTTCCTAATGTTTAAGATTCTCGTATCTAAAATGGAGATGAGAAAACTTCTGCCCATTCGATGAAGATCTTTTGAGGGCTCAACAACATAAGATCAGATTCATCTATTACCTGTGAAACACTGAACGACTATCTCTGGAGTGATGTGACTTCGTATCAAAACATGGGGAAACATCCCAGGCAATGAGATTCAGTCCCTCCAGGTCTTGTTCCTGGGTGATCATGAACCTACTGCCTATGATTTTCTCTTGGATATGTGGTGTTCTCATTTATAATCTTAACCTTAAAAGGGAGGAACAACGCAGGGGGATTATGCATGCACCTGGAGTTTTTCTTCAGCCTATCATCTGATATGTTTCCCAAAGCAGACCTGTAAATTCACCTGGGAATTGGATTAGACACAGGTAGCATTAAGTACAAAGCATAGCACCACAGGAGTGTCTTGGTTGGTGGTCTTCTTTACCTGGTCTTTTTTTCATTTAGGAATTCGAACTAGAAAACTTTCTAATAAGCCTCCTTTCCAAAACTGCTTGAGTATGGCCATGGACAGATCCCTCCCAATCTTCTGATGCATCTTGGGCAGTTTTGATGGTTAGAAATTTTTCTTTGTGTTGACTTAGAACTACTAACGTCCTTCTGTCATCTTTTTCATTATAAAGAAATAGTATAGAT
Organism: Chinchilla lanigera; assembly: GCF_000276665.1. Lineage (NCBI taxonomy): Eukaryota > Metazoa > Chordata > Mammalia > Rodentia > Chinchillidae > Chinchilla > Chinchilla lanigera. Next base: position 18,629,967 of record NW_004955420.1, on the reverse strand, counting down.
GGAAATGAGGTAAGCTTGGGTTTGGTTTCCATGCCATGATGTGGGATATTTGAGTACAAAGTCAAAGCTGATGGATTCTCTAACATTTGTATGAGGGAAAGTATCAAAAATCATCAAGCCTCACTTTCCTGGGGACTTTCCTCTTGGAAGCCCAATTTTTGGCCCTCCTTTAAGCCAGGAAAGTGAGGCTAATTTCTGAACTAGTTACTTTTGGCTCTTTGAGTCCTACTTTCTTTGTCTCTTTGTTGAAACGATGCTAAAGAACCCTCGGGCTGAGGAAACATACAAACCTAATCCAAGGCTTTCATTTCACAGAACATGAAGCAAAGGCCTAAAAAACCATAAAGAAATTGCACAAAAAGAAGCCAACAAATTCTTGCAGTAGCGGGATTAGACTAAGTCTTCCAATTCCTATTTGTCAACCATTCTTCTCTCTAGTTTGATATTAGAAGGGCATATCCTTTGAATGGATGTATCATAATTGCTCAGTTAATTTTGAAATGAGAAAACAGTAAGTCACAGTTGTTGAGGGGGAATTTCCAGAAAGCACTTGTATTTTCTTAAAGGCTGAGGTCACTCACAGAGCTCTGATTTCCTATCTGATCAAAATGCCCAAACAAAGCTGCAGAAGACAGCAGAGCCAGCAGGTATTTTGTAAGGCAGATTTACCTCTGCCTGGTATTTTGTGGGGCAGGGGAAGGAGGGCAAAAGTATTGAATTTAGGCTTAAATCTCTTCAGAAATTCTTTGCACAGAAGAAACCAAGCTGGAGAAAAGAAGATGACTTGTGCCAAGCGGAAGAAAGAGAGAAGCTAATGCCTGTGGTTTTCAAAAGTTAACAACAACAAAAAAAGTCCAAGTATTTGCACAGAGATGAATGCTTATTGGCTCTGGGCCAACAATTATACAAGGGCCTGTGCCCACATCCTGTAGCTGTGGTTTAGGGACGCTGCTCATGAGTGACTTCTTATACTTAGTGGCAGGAAACTTTAGTCACTGATGTGTAAACTTACCTTTGGTCTGCACCTCCCACAATGTACTCTGAAGGCAGTTTGGGGGCCTGGCGTCCTGATTCCTTTGCAGATACTGTTATCCAGAGATGAAGGAGAGCTTCATTTGAGGGAAGCCTTGAGGCTGACTGGGGTTCATCAATTCCTGATGATGGCAACCCTTTAGGATAACTTTTTAGCCGTAAGAAGGAAGTATGATATCTTCACTAAATCCCTTCTCTTTAGCCTCAACACTCTACACATAATAATGTGAACCATATTTCACTTCAGGGCTGTAATCAATGTGAATAGGATGAGCAAAGCCACGAGGCTGCTTCCCAACTAGATCTTGTATCTCATGTGCTGTTTTACTCTCAAAATTTTGCAAATTGTTCTTAGGAAACGTCCAAGAAGTCCCTCCTTCAGTGAAGCCTAATGGAATGTCCAAGCCGGGTGTAATTACCTCTGGCGTGTGTAAGGTACATATGAGAAATCCCGATGCTCTGTGATGATGGATGCAGAATACATTGGGGTTAAATTCTCTGAACCACCATTTTGCCTCTGGTGTTCCGGCAATGTTTGTTCCATGCATCTCAGGAATTTTCTTTCCTTCCTTTCATATTCCTGACTCTGTATGGAGTAATTGAATCTGAGATTAAAGGGAGCCTTAAAGTTCACCTAGGTTAGCCTTCTATCTATTGCAGGAAAGCCCTGAACCAAACTATGCACTTTAAACATTGCCAGAGCACAGAAGCCTTCACTTTTTAAGGCAATTACTTCTATTATCAACAGGCGAGGGGTACTTTGTTCAGTTTACCTAGAAATCACAGGTAGGCACAGTATAGCTGATCTTGTGAACAGTCCTGAGATTTTGAAGGCAGTAACTATAACCTCTTAGAGTTAGTGGTCCTCTCCCATTTTCCTGGCATTGGAGGTGGCAACTACTTGCACCCCTGGGAAACTCTTCCAGGGATCAAAAGCGGAGGCTCCCAGCAGTTCTCTGTTCTTTCTCATTGTCTGCTGGCCACCCTCAGTGTAACCAGGAGAGGCTGCTTTGATGAACCACAAGGGGCAGAAATATGTCATGTAAAAGAGGCTTTACTAGGACTTGTGTTGATGTATAATGGAGCAATGCATGGACTGAACCACTAACGGTACAAGGAGTTTGGTTAGAGAAATAAAAAAGCAGCCTCCGGTAGCTACAGCTTCAGACTTTCTGCTTGGCCACAGGAAGGGGAGGGGCTCCTGAGGACCTAAATGAAGGTGGCTTCACAGGGGCAGAGTCATGCAGAGAGCTGCAGCTGGAGTTGTGTGGGATGGACCCGCAGTAAGTCAGCTCCTTCCATATCAATGTCTCCTGGAAGCTGGAGGTGGATGGGACATCTGATGTAGCCATGGTCAGCGGCAGTGGGTTTGGGGCTGCCACCAAAAAAATAAAAATAAAAATATCGCTTTGGGATTGAGAGGTCTCTTGGTCTTATTTTCACTATTTTTTTTTTTTTTTTTGGTTTTTCTCCGGTACCAGGAACTGAACTCACGACCTTGCGCTTGCCAGGCAGGTGCTTTTTGCCACTGAGCTAAATCCCCAGCCCCCTTATTTTCACTATTAAGGAAGCGCATCAGGTAGGTTTTTCAGAATATTGCACTCAAGTCTTCTGCCTTGGAAAGTTGATGATTGGTCCTAGATCTTCTTGTGCTGTTACCCCATATAAATCAATGTCCTATTTCACATGCTGACATTCTGAATAAAGGAAGCTAACTGGTGCTCTCCAACACATAATGATAGTAATTTTATTTTTGTTCTCATTCTAATTCTATTATCACACACTTTTTTATGTGATGCTTTACCCAGGTCCCTTGCCAAACTTGTCCTTTGCTTATGGAGTGTCTCATTTGACTAACATTTCTTTTAAAATACTGTGTGTAATACTTGGCATTGCAGTTTAAACACAGGCTGACTGCTACAGATTAGAATGGTGTCATCTGTATTAGCAAGTCTGTTGATATTAATAAAATCCAGGTTTTCTCTTTTATACTATTCATTCATATGAGACTTATGGTCAACTTTATATAGACTATCTATAATAAAAACTTTCAGATTTAGTAAATTCATTCAAGGAACAAATGAGACCATGTTAGCATGGTAATTTTTTTCCAAATTATTTTATATTTTATTTTATAGTTTCATCTGAGTCACTGTCAAACTTATACAACTATAGCATGTTGAAACCAACATTATTTTTAAATGGGATTTTTTTCTGCCTTTAGCCTATAAGACGAAACAAAGTTATCATGACGCAGAGTAGAGCAAAAGCAATGGATATAATGCTTTCATTTACGGAGAACTTTGGCATTGACTAGTTGATCGACAAGTTACTAAAACAAAGGTAGATGGGGCAGCCTACGCAAGTTTTGGTGTATGAACGTGCGTTTACGGCAGTCTGACTTGAATCAGAACCTGCCGCTGCAGGAGGTAATCATCCTCACTGCATTCTGGAATTCCACTTCAATGGCGGCGTTTCCGGCCATCATTCTCATCCACAGAGAGTGGCCGCCATGAAGCTGTTCAAGAATGTCCATCTTCCTCTCACAAATGTTCATCTCAAGGCACTGGGAAGAAACCACCTCTACACCTTCCCGAAGAACACAACAATTATGTGAAAAGGGCTTATGTAATAGTCAAGTTTAACATCCCCACATCCCTAAGCTTTTGGATTCTCTCTGTCATTTCATTTTTAAGAATACATACTTCCAGGTGCTGGGGATTTAGCTCAGTGCCAAAAGCGCCTGCCTGGCAAGCGCAAGGTCATGAGTTCGGTTCCCGGTACCGGAGAAAAACAACAACAACAAAAAAGAATACATACTTCCATCAGGTGTGGTGGCACACACCTATAATCCCAGCAGCTGGCAGGCTGAGGCAGGAGGATTGCTGTGAGTTCCAGGCCAGGCTGGGCTACATAGTGAGTTCAACACCAGCCTGAACAACTTATGGAGACCTTGTCCCCCTCCCTGCAAAAAACCAAACCAAACCAAAACAAAACAATAACAAAAACAATGACAAAAAAATAAAAGAAAAAGAACACATTCTTCCTTTTTTTGGTTATGTTTTATGTAATTAACAAAGCAAACTATTAGAACCACTCTTAGTGCCCAAACACATTGAAACTAGAATTTTTTTAAAATTTTAAAATGGATAAAAGACCATCAAAATAGCAACAACAGACAAAAACAAAATCACACAAAACAATAAAAATGATACAGGGTTTCAAAACAAAATGATAGGAATTAACAGCTGTTGTTCTATTACATATTGTTATCTTCAATCCTCCATTCTGACATCTGAAACTAGAACCTTGGCCTGGCATACTCTACTCAAGAAATCTTGCCTAGCCCAACATTATTTTTTTGATGTAACACCCTTAAATCAGTTCCCGTACGTGCTCTTCACTTTTCTGTTTATATAAATTGGCAAAACATCCAAATTATTTTGGGATCTATTATATCTTATCATGAATCACACTTTTCAGACTGCTTCTTTTAGGAGTTGGTTTTGGTTATAATACTCCAAACGATGTGAAGGGGAATGATTAACTATACATTAAATCAGATACTGACTCCAGCCTTGCCTATTGATCTCAGATGTGGTGTTGTTGCTTGTAAAACAATACATTTCCTAGTACCTGATATTTAGTGATTGACTGGTTGATTTGTGCCTCTCTCCCTCCCTCCCTCCTTTCTCTCTCTCTTTCTTCTTTCTTTCTTTCTTTCTTCCTTTCTTTCTTTCTTTCTTTCTTTCTTTCTTTCTTTCTTTCTTTCTTTCTTTCTTTCTCTTTTCTTTCTCTTCCTTCCTTCCTTTCCTTCCCTTTCTCTCTCTGTCTCTCTCCTTCTCTGTCTCTCTCTCTTTCTTTCTTTCTTTCTTTCCTTGTCACTAAGATAACAAAAGCAGTTTGATTTCAGCTAACCAGACTGACAGTGCTGTCGAGGTTATGTACAGAGTGACCAAAAAACACAGTAAATATTTATATTTTGAAAAATATTACAGTAAAAGAGACATTGTGGGTAACCCCCCTCAAATACTCCTCCTTGCTTTGAACACACTTAGAACATCATTATTTCCATTTTCTCAAACAAATTGTGGAGGTCCTCCTTTGTCATTTTACGAGGCATGATCAAAATTATAGTGAATGCTACTGCTGAGTGTTCTCTAACAGAATGGCAGGTTTGTAAAAATAAACATTATGGAGTCTTCATCCACTTTATTCATAGGATCTGGCACCATGCAACTTTTGGCTTTTCCTCAAAGTCAAAATGACCATGAAAGTAAATGGTTTGTGTCAGTCTGGGACATTAAGTCAGTTTTGACAATGCAACTGAAAGCATGAAAGAGGACTTCCTTCAAGCAGTTAGGGAGAGTGTGTGTTTCACTTGAGTCTGTTGTTTGCACCCAATGAACAAATAATACCAAATTTGACCAGTTATAAATGGACCCTAGAACTAAGAAAGGATCTGGAATACTCCTAGTATTCTCTCTATGCTGATTTACTATACCATATGTGGACTATGTACCTCAGAAAGTGCAATGGTGCTTGGATAGAGACGTCTTACAGAACTTTGGTCAGCCCTTCTATGTGAATAAATGGATGGCCCTCAGATTTTTAAGCATTCTCCTAGATAACTATACATTATTCCTCTCAAGAAACAAAGTTTGGATTGTTTCTAGGATATAGTAGAGAGTGAACACTCAAGCATAAGCCAATAAACTGCTATACAGCTTTGGTTGCCCATTATGTACTTAATGGTGACTGATCCATTAAACATGAACCCTGTCTTTATCTGGAGGAGGAACACAAGATAAAGTTCAGGCGGGCTCTCAAGGCACAAGTAATCTGCATAAGCAAGTGTGACAGAGGACTGAAGCACCAGTTCCCAATATATTTTCTTTGCTCACAACATGTACTTATAGCTTTGGGACACGGGGCTCCCAGTGACCAGTTGCTGGAGAGAAAAATGAGCCAGATGGTTCTGCTGCTATGGCACTTTCTCTGAGGTGGTATTAATGCCAATGGTGAAGGAAATTTCTCCAAGTAAGCGGAATAAATTGAATGCCATTTTCGTGTTCTTCTGCAAGATGACTCTTCATTTCAAAAACTGAAGAAGTTGTGATCTAAAATAAAGATATGGCTTAGTTCCTCTCACATGTGCCTAACAGGAGCACCATAGCTTGCAGAGACACGGTGGGGCTGCTTCCATTGTGCCTACATCAGGTTAAGTTTCATATAACATAAACTATTTCACTCTTTTAAAAACAAGGTGTTTTAATAAATGGAATTATGCACTGAACCCCAACTCATTAGAAAAGCTAGAGGTAGAGCTGTGAGCTAGGATTCTAGAAGTTCCTTTCAGAATAGCACTGCAAAATTAACCCAAAGCATTAGCTGAGCCTACCATAAGCAGGAAGCTAGGTAATCAGGAAGTTGCTGTCCTGATAACAGGCATCAGGATCATCGCACCTTGGTCAGAATATAATGATCAGGAACTTCTGTGAGAACTGCTGACTCCAGAACTACATTTTTCCTGTCAAATTGACATGCGCCAAATGGATGTGACACTTTCTGCTCCCTTTTTTCTGAGTTATTCTGAATCATTACCAGGAAAAGGCATTCTCTTTCTTCTTCTTAATGTAATTGCAAGGATTTATTGAGTACTTATTATGTACCATGCGATGTTCTAATGTCTCTGCTCTAAGCATATCGATGGATCCTTAGATAATTGTTTTCAAAAGTGTAACATTAATGTCTCTTCTTCAATTTTGAGATGAAAAATGTGAAATAAAAAGTGGGTTAGAAATTTGGTCATGCATGATGATCTCACTTCAAACTGAACTCGTTCGCTGGTTGCCTGCTGTTGAGAAAAGATCTGATATTCTGTGCTCCCCAAATACTAAGTTGAAATCCGGAAGTAGGGCTAAAAACAGTGTTTTGTTGCAGGTAGCTGGATGAATGCTCATTGGAGAGAAGATTAAACATATAATCAATTTTAGTAAATTTCTGCAAAACTCTAACAAATTAGGAGGGAAGAAATTTGGCCAAGATTGTGTAGTCCTAGATAGAAGAGCCTGATGAAGTTGGAACTTAATCAGATCCAAGACTCTAACTACAACAGTATATGTGAATGGTAATGCTTAGCTATCTAACCTCTGTGGTACAAAAGACCTCCTCGAACAAAGCTGGAACAAATGTTGAAAAAGTCATTCTATGGGATCCACACCCTGACATGTGTTACAGATAACTGTTCAACAATTCCTCCCTTCATTTGAGAAGTGTTTCAAGGATCCTAGTTTCTCCTGTAATTCAGCCTTTCAGTAAATGTGATTTATGACAGGGATGCCAGAGGTTTCTTGGTTTCAACCCACTTTAGAAGCACATGCTTAAGCTTCTGGTTAGCCAGTGTCTTTTTGTGGTCTGCTTTTACGGAGGGGCAGACCAACTTTGGCCTTCTCCCTGACTTTAGATAGAAATAGTATTTTGATTTTGTCAAAAGCCTTTTTTTTCCTACCCCCCGAAGAATTTGTTGTGGTTACATCAAAAATATATAGTAGCACTCAGAAGGTACCATAGCTACAGAAAGTGAAGAATAGCATTTTACTAGGACAGAAAAATCATGAGGATCACTAGATGCATGATGCAGACAGTGCCAGTCTGGAGTTGTCGGAGCAGAGTTCGGTTAGCGGAAGCAGAGGTCACCTAGAGAGTAAGCAGAACATGATGACCTGGTAGATACTCTGGCAAGAAGAGGTGAGTCAGGAAGAGGTGATAAGCTCAGGCTCTTCAGGCTGGCTCTTAGCTGCAGGAGGAGTGAGCCACGAGCCGTGGAGACCCGTCATCCGACTCTAGTGACTTCTCAGAGCATGCTGCAGCAGTATAGGCAGGGAACGTAGAAAAAAAAGTGACTTTAATAGGAAATACAATATGAACCTATTTAAATAAGTTAGGTTGGAAGGACTATGAAACATCAAGCAAAAATGTTCCTGTCTAACAGACACACAGGAAGACCTGTTGCCCAGGAAATGGGTTTTGCCAAGAGATTAGAGGTCAGGGAGTTATCCAAGAAGCAGTGCCTCTTTAAACTTGAGTGAGGGAATGAGAGTGCTTACAGAGAAGGTGTAGAACAGTATCACCAACTAGAACTCATGCAATAATGAAGAATTCTAAAATTCTTAACTTTGTGCTGTCAATCACGGTAGTCACTGGCTATGAATTATGGCAGGTGAGGCTAAGGAGGTGAAATTAATTGAATTTACATTTATGAAACCACATGTGTCTACAGCTTTCTGATTTGGCAGCATAGGTTTGGATGAAGAAAAGAGATGGCAAAGGATGAAATCCTTAATAACGGCAATACTGAATACCTGAGACTATCTGGATACGTTCTGCTAAACATATGCAAGAATGCACAAGCCTTTATGACTCGTTTATTTTCCTTCTATGTTTTAGCAAATGTTTAAGAAAATCAAATAATACAGATGGACTTGTGTTGGAAACAGCTTTTCCACATAACTCTTCCTCCTTTCAGAGCAATGGTAACTTGTTTTAAGAGCCATTCTTTTGGGTTCTGCTGGCAATTAGTCTAATAACTCTAAAAATATGTTTTCCATGCACTGATTTATTTATATCTAACACTATTTATTGTCATCTTTCCTGAAAGATAAAGAGTTTAGCTACACTCTGCTTCACAACTCCTTCGGTTTGCTCTTTAATTGTTAATTATTTTCACTTGTTTGATTACATTTGTTATCGAATTAGTATTTCTTGCTCCTATTTCCTTATCATCTTTAGTTTCTACCTTTTCTTTTCTTGATGAAAACAAAGATAGTAGTGAGACTTGTACTAGTGAATAATATCATTTTTTTTAAAATAACTGCTCTAATCCCCTTTTTAATGTATGATATTTACTTCTACATTATTCAAGTGGTAAACATTTTATATTCTTCCCTGTAACATATTAAGTGTTTTATGCTTGTCTGCACCTAGTGATTCTGAAGGGAATAGTGGCAGGTCTGATGAAAAGAGAGTTGTGAGACTTAAATTATCCTCTGAGTTGTTGTATTTTTCTATTGTAAGTGGTCCATAAGCAATGATATCTCATTTTCTGCATGTCTCCAGAGTACAATGATTTATCACAAAGTTTTTAAATAGTGATTCACCTATCGGCCCCGCAGCTTAGTAACATCTTTGTTTTGCAGGCAAAGAAATAGAAATTGGGAACAATAGAATGGACTTGACCAAGGTGATATAACTGGAAGTTGGAAAGTTAAGAAAATTAGATTTTCCACTGACAAATCACCTCCAAAATCTGTGTCCCCTAAGGTTTCCTAGCCACTTAAGTTTGCAAAACTGTTATGTGTTGGGCTTCTTGCCTCCTACTTAGCACCCCACAGTATATGTTAGAGCAAAGAAATCTGAAGCTGGTGTGCTGGGCCCGCATCTTCTTTCAAGGAACACTAGAAGCGCATCCAGGCACAAGGTATGTCACAAACCAGTTGACAATTGCTTTCCTATGGGCTCAAGAATCATCTAACATTAAACTAACATTTGCCAAGCACTTATGTGCTGGTATCTGAGGTAGGATATTTCATAAGCATTATCTTATATATCTTCATAAAAACTCTCTAAAGGGACTACACATATCAAAGATTGAATTAAGTAGTTGAATTTCAATAATTCATCACTGCGATTGGGTCCTCACAGTGGAAAATGAAGTAGAATAATATGTGCTTCAGATGGGATCGAAAGATAAATAGAATTTTGTAAAATCAAAGAATATGAGGTAGTTTGGTTGCTTAGGGGACAGGCAGTACGTAAACATCACACTGATGAGTAATAGTGAAGCATTACAAAGCTTTGCTCCTATAACCAGCAATAGAATTGACCCAAGTGAATTGGCATTAGGGAATTGTTCTTGCAAGATTTCAAGCGCTCTTTGAAATTACTGAATTCCAATGAAGATAGCTTCAAAATTATTGTAAAGATTAAGTGCTTGATCCATAAAACCCACCCAGGAAGTTACCTGTCATCCTCAGTAATCTTGTGACTAATGTAAACTCATTGAAGAAGTATTTCAGGCACAGGGTGGAGGCATCTTTCTGGGGAAAAAAAAAGAAGATGAACAAGACATTATAAATGCAAAATTAGGCACAAAAATTAATATTTTAATGGTAAGATTAATCTCAACCAATTGCAGATGTAACAAGCCTGGCAAAATCATAAAAATTAAAAATCTGGAAAATAGCATAGTGTGTTTCCTAGTTGGCATGCCACCCCCATACATTCTTTATACTCACTGCTGGCTGCACGTGGCTCAAATGCATTTTCTTATGACAATTTTTAAGTTATCTCTTTACTAGACAGATAAATTACTGAAAATCTCTAAAAATAACACTGATGACTTAATCTTGTTTTCCAGCAACTGAAATGTGTTTTTTAAAAATTACTTTGTCCGTTTGGATAGGTTTAAGTTAGCTTCATAATTCCTTACTGGCAATTTTATGTTTCAGTTTTTATGTTTATTAGTCCACGTGTGCCATGCACATTTCTAGTGGGGAGCTGGTGCCTGTACGGGACGCATCTCAGTTGTGTTTCCATCTTCCTTCTCTCCTCAGCTTCCCCACCCTCTCCATCTCTTGATCCCTTTCCCATGTTCAGGAGATCTATGCAATGTTTTTCTAAGTTTTAAAAATTATTTTCAAACTTGGGGAAGAAATTTCTCAAGTTGCTTTGACACACGAGCCATCCATGTGGGGAGAATTTTCACCTTTACTGTTTGGTTTTGCATGTTTTCAACCTTAGTTCTTCCACTTTACCTCAGGCTGCCTGTGTCTATGCCTTCATTTCTCTGTATGAACTGAACTTTGGTCCTGCCATGACTTTGAATTATGGTTGGTGGTATAAGAATTCCTGTAGGCCAGCCCTACCTCAGGGTAAACAATAACTTTACTATTCCTGAAAGTGATTGGGAACCGCATAGTGTTATCCTCCTAGACCCCAACTAAATGTAAACTTACCTCAGCTGTATCTCAATCAGCTCTCACGTGTGCCCATGGCCATTTCAGTGACCAACAGGAAGGAGAGAGTGAAGAAGAAGAAGACAGATGGGAAAGAAATGGAATTTTCAATAAATTATTGTTAAAATAGTTCACTTTTGAAATTAAAATGATGAAAGGGAAAAGGGAAGAAAGATGACGCTGAGAATACATTGCTAAGACCCTTGCTTGGGTCTCAGAGGGAACCATTACAGGGAAGTGTTCTGAAACCTTCACTGGCTTCATAGTGAAACTCATTCTGACTGCGGGATTACGAAAAGACTCATGAATTAAGATGCGACTTTAGTCCTGGTGGTCCTCCTGGTTTACTGTTGTGGGCCCGGGACTGATTATTCAGTTGTTAGTCATTCACTTGAAAACACATGTGATTTGAATGACTAACACCCAAAGGGTTCCTCTATCTCCAAAACTGAGTCCTATCAGAGGGAACAGGTTGCAGCAGCAAAATCCACACAGACAGGACATGGAGGCCATCCTAGGCATTTCCACATCATTCTGGAAGTGTTTGCCTTGTTTTTCAAGAATGCAGTCAGATAGCTTTTTTTTAGGGAATAAAAGGCACAGTCTTTCTTAGGGACTTTAGTCTCCTTTGCATCCCTGTGATCTCCTGGTATGTTGTTAAATGATTGATGCGAGGCTTGTTTCCATGGTGACCACTCTGTCCTGCTTAGCAGCTGGAGAGCTTAACCTAACCTTGACCCAGCTTCCTCAGTTGGGCTGGGCATCCACTTAACCAAAGCATTCAGGGCAGGACTTGACAGCTCTGCACTTTGGGTCCTGGAAGGGATTCCAAAGGGAGAGGCTGGAGTATAGGGAAGGCACTCATCTTGGTTTTTATTTTTTCCATGGGTCAAGGTCATTAATAAAGGGGCAGTAATAGCAGAGTAGTCATGAGGGGCTCTTGGATACCAAATGAAACGTTTCTCAGTGGGTGTTATTTCTCAGTTTTACTTGCTTCTGTCCTCAGAGTAATTTTCTGTCTTGCCTGGCTTTGGACTAAGCTTGCTATAGCTCGGTGACAGTCACTATCACCTCTTTGGACACCCATCCGCCCTCAATCTGACTGCTTCTGATGCTCCTCTTCCAGATGCCTTTTCCCCAAGCCTGTCAGTGTATGTGCAAGATCCCTTTCCTTGAATGGAAGGCCATGCCTAAATGTTAACGGACAATAACAGCTGTGTGTGAGAAGATCCAGGCATGGAGAACATTCTAAAATAGAACTCAACTTGGCCACAGAGGGCATGGAAACATGATGGGCTCAATGCTGCCAGAGAATGCAGCCTTGAAGGTTGGGTTTTTCACGCCTCAAACTCATTAAAACCCCCAGCCTGCATTTCACACATCATATCCCTCTGCAATCTCTGGCTTCCTTCCTTCAAACAGATACCTTTTTCTTCCTCAGGTGACATAATTTGTTCTCAGCCATTTATGATTGATATTACTATTCATCCAGAAGTTTCCAAATGCCAGTGGGGAATAGAAAAGTCTCTGTGGAGGGAAGAACTGCTCTGATTATCAGAATTACTGGATTAGAGAGTCAGGATCCTAGAAATCATGGAGTTCTACTAACATCATCCTATAGCATGGGCAAAGAGAGAACACAAGTCATACAGTGAGCTTGGTCACAGCCAAAGCAGAAACTGACTCACTAGTCTGTGTTAATTTCTATAGAACCATTTTAAAATTTTGATTCTTAACACCAAATTCTGTGAAGGCACTTATGTGACAGAGGAGTAGATACTTAATATAATCATCTAGCTAAATGAATATGTCTTTTTCTCTCATTTTAGTTTGGATCTTGGCCTAGAAGTGCTGACAAAACCATTTCCTAACAGACACCAATATCCTGGATATTTGTTTTCATTATCCAGATTTCTATGTGCAAACATCACAGTCCATAACTGAATACAATGGGGTAGAACATGTGTGCTATCTCTGGTACCATGGGGAAAAAAGGTAGAACAAATCTGCCTTGGTGGGCCCAGTGTACCAAGAGGGTGAGCAACACCTCATTCAATCTCTATATGTGATATAGCTAGAATAAGGCAGAATAGGGTATATGCTTTTGAAAAGGAATTAAGATTATAGGGGAAGGAAGAGGAGAAAATGGTTAGTATATGTGCTGCTGAAGCGAGCACAGGAGAAAATGGTTAATTAAAAACTGGGATAACCAAGGATGTCTTTAAGGGACAATAGTATCTGAACTATTATGAAATGTTGAAAAAGATTTTCCCTACACACAAGAGTAGGGCAATGATCATATAAGCAGAAGGAACAGTTCAGATGTAGCACGGAGAGGACGAATGTGGGCTTCAGTTTGTGACTTGTTAATGCTATATCCCATGGCTGGGTGAAAAGGAGGAAATGCAAAACTCCACTCAGATGAATTATACTCTATTCTCTGAACTTTACCTCAAATCCTTGGTGTGAATTTTCATATCAGGGTAAACACCAAATAGGTAGGACTTTCTGATTCTGGACCACCCCATTGTAGGCTGAAGATCTTCCTGCCTGCTGAAGTTAATATTCTGGCTTTGTTATCCACTAACTTTGGAACTTTAGGCAGATGGCCCTCCATTTTCTTATCTATAACTCCACTTAGGGGAGGGCTATTACTACAACATGTATACTACATGCACCAAGCACTATACCTGAGAAATGGTCAACTTTGATGTCATTTTAATTTGTACATGCACTTTTTTACAAAGGATTCAAATTACTTTCTACTTGTGTACTTGTACACACTCTATCTTCACAAGAGACTAGAGGTGGAATGAGAGTCTCCTCTAGGTACCCTAGTCCTTTGTACTTGATCCGTTCTTGCGCTTCTTAGTCTTTGCATACCTTGATGTTATGGAAATCTGTGACAAGATGTGAGGACAGAATGCAATCAATGTGTTACTCAGGTCCTTTCTACCCTTTTTTAGGTAGCAGGGTGGAGGCTGGGCATCAGGACAACTGGGCTCTTTCTCAGGCCCATCTTTGTCCACAATCTTTCTCTTTTGGGCTCAGATTTACTAATCCCCTAACCGAAGCAGATGGCCGAAGCACTTTGATTCTGAAAAGAAATGTTGCATTAGATGCATTTTCTGTTTTTCTGCTTCTGTCTCTTTAGGTCAGGAAACACAGAAGAAAGAAGCAAAAAGAAGTCTCTTTGCTTCTCCCCAAAGGTTTCTCAAACCTAAAGCACAAAATTCCCAAGTTCCACACAAAGAGTAGCGTAGGCTCAGCCCCCTCTAATTATAGCCAATTAAGGCTCCAGATCCCTCCTGTCTGCAGAATGAGCTATTTAACATTCTCCCTGGCAGTGCCTCTGCCAAGGACGCAAGCCATCGCCCTCATTTCTGTTGATGTTTATGTTGAGAAAGTAGATAATCCTCACTGCAGTGACAAGTTGATTGAAGCAAGTAAAAACCAAACAGGGTTTAGAATTCTAATTGCTGACAGATTCATAATGGAGTGTGAGGCCTGGTGTCTGCCTGGCTGGCCCTGCTGTTCAGAGCAGAGTGTAAAGTCAAAGAGTATATTGTTTCTGGTATGAAATTTCTCAGCCCCAGATTTGTTTCCTTCTGAATGGAGGCATGGGGGAGAAATGTGGTGAAAAACAACTTCACCAACTTGAAAAGCAGAGGAACAAGACAATCTGGTGGAAAAGGTAATACGAATGTGGGTCTGGGGAAACAACTTCTGCTATACCATCAGGGACAACACCGTTTTATGTGGGACAAGTCACTTAACCTCGCTGATCCATCTGTCAAATGGTTATGTAAGATTGAAACTATTTACTGTTTCATGGTCTCATAGAGGTTTTTTATCATATCAAAGAAAAGTAATACACAAAATCAGAACACTTTTGACTGAAAGGTGCCTAAACCTTTGGTGCTAGTAGAGAATATAAGTTGTTCAGTGAAATGGATGTGTCTATGGTATTGCACACAGTGGTTTGTTAAAATTCTCAAATGTGTGATCCTGACTTTCATGAAGTTGAGAGCAAATGTGTGAGGCTAGAGGCAAGAGAAACATTTCAAATGTAGCTGTATAATTTTATTTCTAATAAAAAAGAGAACGGTCTTGAAGAATGGTGTGATACAGATACACTCAGAGGAAAAGAGGATGTATAATAATGATTAGATTAGGTATGGATAGTCCTTTGGTCTCCTAGAAGCTAAAGGTCCTGCAGTTTGATTTCCAGGTGAAGGCACCCTCTCAGTCTGTTTTCTTCTGTGCCATCTTTTCTTTAGCAAGTGCCCTATCTGCTACTCTGATACTTGGCACTTTGGGCTATTGAACTAATCCCATATTCTGAACATTATTCCCTCTAGTCTTTGAATTTTTAAACAATTTTCTTTTTTTTTTTGTAGATTATGATCTTTCCCTGATTTCTTAACCACTTCTGTTTTCAGGAGCAGCTCTTGGACCGCTTCCAATAACTTTGGGGCCGAAAATCTTTGGGTATAGAATAAATACTCCTTTTGCTCCTCTACTATTTTCACAGGCTGGACGTTTTTTAAAAAGCAATCTTATAATGCTTAAAATAAAATATGATATACTTCTGCACTTTAATTCTTTACTATAGTTATCCTATTTTCCTATTCTATACTCCCCTTTCACACTAATTTGACTTTTTCAGAATCATTTTCTAAATTTATATAAGATTTTATCCAATAAGATGGCAAGAAGCTTCAGGCATATTATGAGCTAATAAATTGACAGTTTCAAGATTAAAGCAAATACAGAGACAATGATTAAAGAGCTTCTATGCTAGTAAAGTGAATAATAAGCACCCAGAGATGGTGTTTGGGTAAAGGCTCCTTGTGGGCATATTTCAAAGACCACTGAGTGGCCAGGGGTTGGAGAACTCTTCAAGAACATACCATCAATCATTTGCTTTTCAAAATTTTTCCCTAAGGAAACATACTGAAGCCATGACTCAAGCTTGCCAAAATTTTTAACCTGTGCTTCCAAGAAGTCTAAGAATTCTGAAGCTAAGACCGCTGAGTTATGACTTCAGCATCAAAAACCAACCTTAGAGCTGATACTGTCTGGCCACACAAAGGTGGCTTTCTGACCCTCTTCAGTTGATATTTACCAATCCTGATTTCTATTCTATGTTATAGATGATACTGTGAAATTTAGAAGAAAGCACTTGCTGGCTGCATCAAATTCAGCAAACACAATTTAATGATTTTTTCAACTGAATCCTTTTGTTAGCTTTTAACACTTACCTTTTCACCTCTGTTGATTAGTCTTTAATGAAATGCCTCACGCCGATCAGCCTAGAGTGTAATTGACAGATAGAAAACACAGCCTGGGTTATTGTACTGTTGATGGACCATAAAGAAGACAAAAGCTGATGACAGGGAGAATGTGTAGGGAAGAGTTTCCAGGGACGTCTACTTCCTGATCTGCTGACAGTCAATGCGTGTTTATGGAGATCACGCTCTGTGGCTTGTTTCCCTCTAGAGCCCAGGGCGAAGGCATTGAGGTGGTGAGGGGTGAAGAGGAGAGACGTGGAATTACACCTGACAGAAATCATGTTTTCCTTAGGAGTGGATTTCATTTAAGTTTGTATCTTTCCTCTTCAATGGTAAGAGACATATGACTAAATCCAACTTGTATTTGTGCACTCAGATCAATGAGGAATATCTTGACATCAGACTTGATGGGAGGACTTATGTAGCCTATATTTCTTATTTAAATATGTTTAAATACACAGACACTTTGAGCCCGGGAAAGGCCACCATCACGCTATCACTGAGAATCTTCACTGGAAGTTGAATTTGGTTTTTCACTCATCCACCCATACTCTGTTCAAACTCCATCAATCAAACACTGTTGGGTTGAAATTTTAACTCTGCACTTTAAGACTTGTATATCCTATCGCATACGTCAGTCTCTGTACCTCAGTTTCCTTGTTAGAGAAAAATAAAATTTATTTTATAGGACGTAAGTACAGTGCTTAACATAGTGACAGTACAGCTCACACAGTGACCCATTATTATCATCACGATTATTATTATACCTGCAATTGACAGCATGGTAGATTAACATGTATAGTCCATCAAGAAGATATGATTGAAAGAAAGAGGTGAATTTGACCCCCTGTCATGATTAAAAATGTTTTGAGGTTAAGGCTACATTCTCTACTTTGGGGATATGGCCCAGAAGACCTCTGACAGGCACTAAAAATCTTTTCTAGCTGCATTTCCCCCTTTTTCTCTCTCCTGATCCCCTGTCCTACCCTAGTTCTCCCACAACCCATGGTCAACCTCATGTTCATCCAGCCACACAGGTCTGCTATTCCTAATAAATGGTTCTACCCACTTTTTCTGATGAATTACATTTAGTAAGTCACTTGCCACCACTCCCTGCCAATCTAGGAAGCCCCAGAAAAACCTGGCCTCAAGCTTTTGAAATCTAATAACTCACAAGTTTGAATCTTCTCTTTCTTTGTCTATTTTCTTGATTTGACCGGAAATGGTCCCTAAGGTCTGGGACTCTCTTCTGTCCACAGTTTATTTTTTCGCAGGTTCTGAACTAATGTCTGTCAGGTGGTAGCTGCTCAGTGAATATATGTTGAATTGAGTGAATGATCCAGAGGGTACATTTTTTCCTGAATAAAGAATCTGCAGTCTGAACAGAGCCAAAGCGTTTGTTCTACTGCTAGGTGCTGGTAAAAGGGTGCCTCCACATCAAGAACGGTGCCTACAGGTCAGTGTCAAATGCACCGAGAGGGCAGCTTCCCAGGAGGGAGCCATCCAAGCCTCTGACTTCACATTCCAGAGGTTAGGCGAGAACATTGCCTTCCCCTAAGAGAGGCCTGCAGGATCAACAGTGAGCCATGGGAAAGAGAGGAGAATGGTGAATAGGTGAGGGACTGGAAGAAGTGTGTTTTCCATGGTCTTGCTGGGTAATCCTCCCCTACGTTTTCTCATGATTGCCTGCAATAAGATTTCTTAATCATTCAGGGGGTTTACAGCATGATCCCTTGAATGTATAATTATCTCAATTATTCAAAACAAAGCAGACGTATGCCAGGCAGAAAAATAATAAAAATAAAAATGTAGCCTCCAGCAGAAAACCCAGCTCAACTCTCTCCCCAAGCCCAGTTTCTCAGTTTATCTCCACTGCCCTATTCTGTGCCTTCAATTACAGTGGCAAGATAAACATAAGAGCAAACAACAAATAGGTCCTCCTACCAAAAGACCCACACTGCTCAGGTTAGGCCAGAAGGTTACATTGCCTTATCACACACTAGGACATGTACTAGGACATGAAGAACTTATCATTAATAAAATCAGAGTCAGTGTAGTGGATTGACAACTGGTGGGCAACTTATAACCTCCAGCTGAACTAAATGTGGTTGCCGGGTGGGGGAGGCCCACCTGGGGACTGTTGCCAGTAGCATAAGAGGCAGACCTTGCCAAGAAGAAAAAAAGGCTTTTGGGAACTAAAGAGGCTTTTGGGAGAGCAGAAAGGCTCTTGGAGCTGTTGGACGCTGTAAAGAGCTGTTGGGTGTTTTGGAGGAGCTCGTCATGCTGGGTTTCCTGATGAATTTGGCTGTTTTCATCCTCCAAGGAGCTCGGAACCTCGTTGGCACTGAGAATAGCTTCCCTTCCCTTCACTTTGGGAGAGGTCTGATCCTCACTCTGAACATGGCTTCCTGGTTCCGGAGGGGAGGATGGTGCACTTCCGGTCTCTTGAGAAGCTCGCTGAGTTGGTTTCCCTGATGGGAACTTGGCCATCTTCATCATCGGAGGAGCTTGGGGCCTCAGTGTTGCTGAGGATGGCTGTGGTACCTTTCGGGGGAGCTCTGGTTCTTCTGAGCATCGCTTCCTGGCTCCAGTGCAGATCCCTCAGCCTGCTAGTACAGATCCTTTATCCTGCTGTCGCAGACTTCCTGGATTCCACCACTGACCTTTGGGCCTTCCCAGCTCAGATCCGTGAAACAGGCCTGCATGAGATACTGCTATGGGCTCTAGACCTCCAAGTGGACTCTTGGGAGGCATTGTTATGAGCTCTAGGTCCTCAGCTGGACTCATGAAGGACATTTCTGCAGGATCGTGGCCCTCAGCTAGTTGCCTTGGTCTTAGTGTGTTGATAGATTTTCTGCACTCTTTTGTATATTGTTCTTTGGGTGACTGTTACAAATAATCTTATGAAATATGTGTCCTGCATTATATTGCAAAATAAGCCCCAAACCAACACAGTTTCTTAAACTTCTCCTGTCCTTAGGAATTTTAATAGCCGTTTATGTTCCAGGAACTCTTTGAATAGTTGCTCTGGTTTCTTAGCTTCGTCACTAGTCAGCACCTACCCATAATCCCTGGGACTCTCGGGGACTATGAAGTAAGTATAATAAAGAAGACCCTAACTGGGATTAAGATGACTGGATTATAATTCATTTCTGAAACACACCAGCTAGAAGAACTTGAGTTGTGACATCCTGCTGGGTTTAAATCTGCTCATCCTTAAAAGACAATGTTGTTTTTCCCTAGGGATAGGTGACTTTGCTTTCCTGTAAGGGTCTCAACAGTAAATATTTCAGATTTTTCTGGCCATGTGATCTCTGACACACTTACTTTTGTTTCTTTTCTGCTGCTGTGTAGCAGCCACAGACAATACAGGTGAGTGTGGCTTCCAGTGAGAGTTTCTTTCTGGGCACAAAAATTTAAAACTTCACGTAAGTTTTCTGAATCATAAATTAACAGTCTTCTTTTGAAGCCCCCCATTGTTGATACATGTGAAAGCAATGTTTAGCCCATGAGCAATATAAAAGTTGGTGCGAAGACATGTTTTGCCAATCCCTGATCTATAACAAGGTTCTCAAAGGAAAGACATATGTAGTATAAATACATATCAGCATATTTTTCCCATTGACCTGATTTATCTTTTGGCACAATATTTATCAAATGCAATTAAATATGAGTGTGCAATTTTTATCAAAGGGAGTTTAAAAAGATTAAAAAAGGCTTGACTTTGATTATCTTGAAGATTTTTACTTCCACCCTTTATGAACCCCTGTAATATAGTGCAATGATCTATAGTTTCCTTGGCTGCAGATCTCCAAAGACCAAACATTTGTTATATTTCATTTATTCATGGCCATAACAGGGAGCCGAGGCATGAATAATACAAAAGAGCAGATAAAAATTCATTTATATTGCAATTGGCTTCAAAATACATCATGAATATTTTTTCCTCTGAAGATTTACCTTCTTAATCCCTTTTGCTGATATGAAAATGAGTTTGCATTACCTGAGCTCACAGTGGATTATGGTAGAATTGGGAGGCAGAGGAAAGATGTGCTAGAAATGCAGTAAAAGTGACAATCTAGGTTAAATCTTCCTCTTTGATGCCCCTTGACTAACCCAAGCCACGGAGATATATTTTTTCAGCAGTTCCATCACTGGGCCCTCTTGTCGGAGCTGTCAGATTGTCCTTCACATCTGGCCGTGTATCCTTGGCTGGATTCCAGTCCTGAGGCTTTCCTGATGCTCCCGAATTGTCAACTCACTACTACCTGAGATGATAAGAAAAGAAAAGGTTATGATTATATGCCAATTTGCTTGAACAAAAAACAAGTCATATTGGACTCATGAGCCTTATGATTTCACCTGCACTGGAGATAAATAAAACAAAAATAAATAACCCTGTGTATCGGTCTGCAGAGCTTCCCAAACATATCCAGTAAGATCCAGGAATAGGAATACAAGG
This sequence comes from Chinchilla lanigera, assembly GCF_000276665.1. Lineage (NCBI taxonomy): Eukaryota > Metazoa > Chordata > Mammalia > Rodentia > Chinchillidae > Chinchilla > Chinchilla lanigera. The sequence continues at coordinate 18,609,163 of NW_004955420.1, read as the reverse complement.
TGGTCTAAAGGCTGGACATCCGAGATCCTGGATTATAAACCTTGCTCATCTTTCCTTTCAGGCCAAGAATACAAGCCATTCTACTTTCTAGAAACCTGACTGAGATTTATAAAAGGTAATTGATGTGTTTATAACATTTCTATTTATTAGACTCTGAGGCTCTTCCTTGTAGCTTTATGATCTCAGGGCGATTTATGACACACACATCAAACACATGGAAGAAAGAAACATTCAATTTCTGAGTTTCAAACCAGCCTTTTCAAAGCCCTTGGCAGAGATGAAAACCTCCAAAGAAAATGCTTTTACACTTTAAAAGCTCAGGCACTTTAGGTATCAATAATAAAGTTTCTAATATAGATTACCTTTGACACAGAAGCAATAAACATGGTTTTCATAGAAAGTTTTCAAGTTGACCACAGCTAGATAAAAAATATGGAGCTGAAAAAGGAAGGTTGGATAAAGTAGAAGGTAAGGAAGATCTCTGAGAAATAACCTTTCCTGAGGTAAGATGATCTGAGATTAGGCCTCAGTTGTTTGCTAGTTCATGAATGTCTTCTTGCAGAGTGCTGGGGTGCGGCTCAGGCAGCATAGAAAAGACAGGAATGGTGCTGTGTCACGTCTGGAAGAAATACACGAAAGACGTCTCAGAAGTGACTGGAGCCCAAGATTGGGGTGGAAGATAGAAAAAAAGATTCTGGCATCTCTTTAAAAGGTATAGAGACAGCAACGTGTGGACCTGGAAAAGTGTTTTGGTCAGAAAAAGGCAACACCAGAGCTGGGTGTGGTAGTGCATGCTTGTAATCCCAGTGCTTAGGAGGCTGAGGCAGGAA